>NC_091455.1:186788149-187020649 GCF_027789765.1 Dendropsophus ebraccatus | reverse complement strand
ATACAGTAGACATATATAATTGTTAGCCCTTGAAATCATCTTAGCGATGTGTCCTAACTAGCACCCCCTGACCCTGTGGAGGTCCCTGGCACTGTAGAGTGTAAGCTCTTTTGCACACATACTACTACTGCTCTTTACACTACTGATGAATGTAGCTGCATTGTCCATGTTGCAGTATAAAGGATTACAGTATATACAGCTAAGCTTTGTATACTCCTTACCAATGAAGAGAGCAGTTTTATCATTATTTTACTGTATTATATGAAGTTCTGTTTATTATGAGCAAACTCAGGAGCACACTTATTTTATCATATAGAAAACCCATATTATAGTTAGGCTTCAAGTAAACATGAATATTATATAGACCATTATAGTAAGATAGGACATACAGAGGATGAGTGACTAGACCAGGGGTAGGGGACCTTGGCTCTCCATCTGTTGCAAAACTACAACTCCCATCATGCCTGGACAGCCAAAGCTAAAGCATCAAGGCATGATGGAAGTTGTAGATTTGCAGCAGCTGGAGATACAGAGGTTGAGGAATGGTGCATTAGAGGGACACTAGAAAAACAGGCTGTCCTGCCTTATACATTGGATAATAAGAGCTGTGCTTCCTTTTTATTCAGGACCTACATCAGCTCATCCAAAGTCATGATGCTTTATTTACATCCTAAAAATATGTTTTTTTTTTTGGTAGACAGTTGAAAAATATGATGTATATAAAAATATGAGATGATAGCTATGAGATACAGTAGATACAAATAAGATAGATGATATATAAATTAAAATAGATAGATATGAGAAATGAAATAATACTAAAACTAATATAAATAATACTAAAACTAATAATAAAACTAATAAAAAAAATACTAAAATTTAGTTTATAACCAGTTGGTGGTAATGCTGGTTCTTGTGGTAATTATATTAATTGAAGTGAGCTGCTTTAGCGAAGTACCCCACAGGGAGGGGCAAGTTTTTTGTTTTTTTTTGGTAATTTAGTCTAAATCCTAATAGGCTATGTTCACACAACGTTTTTTTTCAGCTCTGTTTAAAATGACGTCCGTTATTTTGAGTCTAAAATAACGGACGTCATTTAGCAGCCTTGTCTTCCCTTAGTGCAATGACGGGTGTTTGTACATTATTCTAGTTTGGGGCTACTAATTGCTCTTTGAGTGCGGCTTAATTGACAAGTCCATTGAATTTAATAGTAAAAACGGAGAAAGAACGGTGACAAAAGGAAAACTGTGTGTGAACTACTTATAAAAACCTCTGCTGTTTGCAAAAGACATCCGAAAATAACGATCATGATCATTATTTTGACGTCTGCGGCAAAATCATACCTTATTCAATATACTGTGTGCATTGGACGTCCGTCTTCCCGTTGACTTCAATGAATTGCCATTGCAGTCAGTTAAATCACGGCAAAAACAGACTTTTTTGTAATATGAAAATCGGCCGCCTTTGCAACCTTTTTGACGTTGTGTAAACATAGCCATAGGTTGTATCTATGTTTACCAGGACTGCCTACAGCTTTATCTGACTTCTTCAGCCACCGGTAATCCAAATACAGATTCGGGTTCGTACGATTCCGAGTGTGCTCGAGGTTCACTCATCAATTTAGATTGATAATTCCATCTATATGATGATCAGACATATGGGGCCATTTTGTAACCTAAATCTGATCATGGCCACAATGTGCTTTTATAGGAAGCATTCTGCACGGTGGACGTTTCTGTTGTTGGAGCCGGCTAATATTTAATGCTGCTGGAGAAAAAAATTGTGAATGTGATAATATGAGATATAGACATGTATGTAGTTTACATGCATTAATGGGCGATAGATAAATATGAAGATAGATAGATAGATAGATAGATAGAAGATAGATAGATAGATAGATAGATAGATAGATAGAAGATAGATAGATAGATAGATAGATAGATAGGAGATAGATGATAGATGGATGATTTATAGATAGGTAGATAGATAGATAGATAGATAGATAGATAGATAGATAGATTGACAGATAAATAGATAGATAGATAGATGATAGATGGATGATTGATAGATAGATAGATAGATAGATAGATAGATAGATAGAAGATAGATAGATAGATAGGAGATAGATAGATAGATAGATAGATAAGAGATAGATAGATAGATAGGAGATAGAAAGATAGATAGATAGATAATAGATAGATAGATTGATTGACAGATAAATAGATAGATAGATAGATAGATAGAAGATAGATAGATAGATAGATAGATAGATAGATAGATAGATAAGAGATAGATAGATAGATAGATAGATAGATAGATAGATAGATAGGAGATAGAAAGATAGATAGATAATAGATAGATAGATAGATAGATAGATAGATAGATAGATATGAAAATAAATAGAAAGGAGATAGATAGACAAAGCATTATTTTTATATTATTGTCGGATATCTGTTCTATTCAGTTTAGTGGACCGAACCTAAACTTAAGACATAGAGCAGAAGTAAGGTGTGAGTGGGGCCTAAACGTTGCATGAGATCTTTCCCCATTTATCCCTAGACACGGAGGATTTTTCCTGTTTGGACGGACACCAGACACAATGAGCTTCTATTCTCGCTCACGGTTCCGCTGGTTACAGTGTTTCTAACAATATTTCCCGGGATATTGGCAGCCAAATATCTTCCATGCTATAGGATTTATTCATCAAACTATCACATGTATAACGTCAGGGGAAATATCCTCATATGCTGTCTAGTTTATAACCCCAAAATATAATAAGAGGTCTTAGTGAGGTGTATGACACACCATTCACCACGGTAGAGCAGTCATACTAGGCCCCAATCCAAGCTCTGGAGGTTGAGTCACTCCAGTGCCTCCATTGCCAAATCCTTCCCCGGCCTCACACCAGATACTGTTACTCCCCTGTATTCTGCATCCACTAAGTTTGACCCAAAAATATGATCAACACTGGAAAAGAACATTGCAGGTTAAGACTCCAAATTGTCAGCGTGTAAAAAGAATAGATATGTATATTATATATGTTGTGTTTTTTTTATGAGGCCACATATTTCCAGATCACTGAACACTTCTTATTGTTCCATCAGGTAAAGATCTGGTTCCAGAACAGGCGCATGAAATGGAAGCGAAGCAAGAAGGCCAAGGAACAGGCCGTCCAAGATGCCGAGAAACAACAGAGAGGAGGCAAGGGTAGCTGTGAGGAGAAGTGTACAGAGGACAATCAGGAAGACAAGTCCTCCAACTACCATCTACACTCCAGGGGGGAAACACACAAAGCAGGCAGCCGCCTGCCCAGAGACTTTACAGACAGTGAGGACGAGGAGGAGGACCGGGAGGAGGAGGAGGATGAGGAGCACAGAGAGGACAAGCACTTCTACCATCATTCATCTGACTGCACATCTGAAGAGGAGGAGAGCAGTCATCTGCAGAAAAATCAGCTGCACTGAGCCTTGTATAGGATGCAGAGTCTATGGACATCCCCTTTAAGTAAAATGAACTCAGAAGGCTGAAGGCCACAGTGTTATAAATGGGAGCCATCCTCCCGGTAGTCATGTCTACTAGGGTTATCAAAGGCAAGGAGCTATATTCCTAAGAAAATGTACCACATTGAGACTTCTCCCTCTCCTTCTGGCCATCCTTTGGCTTATTTTACCCATGATGCTCAGTAGTTACCTACTCACTGAGATGAGCAGGAGACATTATTGTGCCATTGGGATTCTAGGTAGGGAATAGACCCGGAGGAGAGGGAGATTATAGCAGGACATGGATTCTCGGGGTCATAACCTCTCCTGTTTGTTCTCTGTATAGGGTGACTTTCTGGATGGTGAACCTGCAGGAGATACCTGGACTATATGCTGTATTTTTGTATATTGTATTTATAAAAGAAAAGATACCTCTACTTATGCATGCTAAATTATTATTTAGCTTTCTCCATCGCAATGATGGCGTGTAAAATAAATTTGTTTTATATGAGAAGTATTTCCCTAGACTTTTCTTTACAAGATATTGATTGATTCTTTGTCTATTGTTCTTCCATGTTTTTTTTATCTATCTATCTATCTATCTATCTATCTATCTATCTATCGCCTATCTATCTATTTTTCGATTTTTTTATTTATTTCCAGCTTCACTTGCTATCTTTGTATTCTTTCTTTTTCACTCTCTATCTTTTCTATTTCTCTATCTCTTCATATTTCTTTCTAAATTCTATTTATTTCTCCTATCCCTTCCTTCCTTCCTTCCTTCCTTCCTTATCTATTTCTTTATCTCTTCATCTTTCTTTCTAAATTCTCTCTCTTTATTCTTTCTATTTAGTTCTCCTATCTTTCTTTTTTTTCTTTCTGTCTCTTCTATCTATCTTTCTATCTTTCTATCTCTATATCTCTCTTTCTCTCTCTCTTTCTTTCTTTCCTTCCTTAATTCCTTCTTTCTTTTCTATCAATTATATTTGAAGAAGAAAACAATATAAAACAAAGTGATTTTGGACATGCATCCTTAGCAGCTGATATAAGTCCTGAGTCATAGGGGAGCACAGCCCTGCTTCATATACTGTACCTCCCTCTCTTGGTAACTATCAAGGCTTAGATATATCTTAGATAGATATAAGCGCTTCAGTCGTGCCGCCGGATTTCCTGACAGGCCGAGCGGCATCTTCAACAAAGGTTAATTAAAATAAAAAGGCTGCCTGATGAAAACACGGAGCAAAACTGGCGTAATTCTCCACCACAGAATCCCCCCAGCCTCCCTATCATAATGACAGTCTGTGGGAGGCTTGTGCGCCTCCTCTCTCCACGCTGAAGAATGAACATGTCTATTCTTCAGCGCGATGAGAGGAGGCGCGCGAGCCTCCCATAGACACATAGTCATTATGACACGGAGGCTGGCGGGATTCACGCAATTCCACCAGTTTTGCTCCGTGTGCACGGAGCCTAAGACTCCTATCTGAAGTAAAACACTGACTTGAAGGGAACGCTGCCTTAGGGTACAAACCCACTTGACGTATTTGCTGCGTGAATCAGTCTTAAAAATAAGCAGGCAAAACGCAGGTTGGCTTTATAAGATTGTTCTGCATTAAAATACGCAATTGCGTATTTTTGAAGTGTGAAGCTTGTTGTTAGCAAAGCATCAGTTGTTAACAACCTGTGCGAAAAACGCATGTAGCTTCACGCTTCAAAAATACGCAATTGCGTATTTTAATGCAGAACAATCGTATAAAGCCAACCTGCGTTTTGCCTGCTTATTTTTAAGACTGATTCACGCAGCAAATACGTCAAGTGGGTTTGTACCCTTAAAGAGAGTATGATGCAGATAATTTCCCCTAGACGTGGGGTGCACTATATGACAGTACATGGAGTTAGTGGAAACATTCAGGCATCCAGAGACTGAAAACCTGCCCAGACTGGACTGTATTCAGAGAGATGTATACAACATTGCTACAAGCTATTAGTGTAGGTAAAGTATGTATGAGGTTTGTAGAGGATTTGAGACTGCAGATATAAGGAAATATGTGTGTGTATTAGGCATACACCTCTCTCCATGTGAAACATCACAACCATCACCTAATATTCACTACCATTAAAGGGGTTGGCCACTTTACAGGAGAATAGTTCAGTGTACAGTATTAGTAAGTGTGCTCACTGTATATACTGACAGTAGCTCCCTGTGTACCTCATAGAGCTAACATCAGACTCCCCTTCTCCAGGCTGTGCTGTCCTGCTCTGTGGTGTTTCTGTCCATAAGATGGCCGACATGGAGGAGCATGTGACCATCACGACCCGACTCCCAGAGCTGTGCGGGCAGTGGCTGCTGGAGAGGATGATGGCAGAGGGACACTGAGGGACACAGGGCACTGGAGGGACACTGAGCATCCCTCTGCCATCATCCTCCCCAGCAGCCACAGCACAGCTCTGGGAGTCGGGTCGTGACATCACCATTTTATCCAGGAAGTAAAGCCTTGATGCAGTAGTAAGTGCAGGGAAAAAAGCACTTTATGTGCATTTCCCCTAATAAGTGTATATTGGTGATCTGTATAAATTTTGGAGGACAACTCAATACTTTAGGAAAAATATTCGCCAGACTTCTCCTTTAAATAGTCTGCAAAAATGCAGTGTGAGCCCAGCCTTAGCTGTATACTGGACAGGACTCATGCAGTGAGGATGTACAAAGCCATAGGCCCTGTTCTGCCACCATATGCCTCCAGTCTTAAACACAGTTTAGCAAGACCATCTCTGCTATAAAAGCAATCGACCATACAATAACTTACAACCTATAGTGTACCAAGCATGGATGTGATGTTGAGTAGATCTCATCCAGAAAGAAAAGCTTGATATCATATGGAAGATATACAGTGGTTTGCAATAAATTAGAACATCAACAACATTTTTTTTCCAGTAATTCAATTCAAAAAGTGACCTCATATATTCTATAGAGTCATTACATACAGAGTGAACTTTTTCAAGCGTTTATTTTCTATTACAGTTAATGTTTATGGATTACAGCCAAGAAAAACCCAAAAGTCAGTATTTCAATAAAATTAGAATATTATATAAAATCAACTGAAAAAAAAAATGTTTTTAACACAGAAATGTTGACCAAAAGAAAAGTCTGTACAGTAAATGCCCTCAATACTTGGGGCACCTTTTGCATGAATGACGGCATCAATGCGGCAATGTGGCATGGAGGCGATCAGCTGATGGCACTGCAGAGGGGTTAGTGAAGCCCAGGTTGCTATGATAGCGGCCTTCAGCTCGTCTGCATTGTTAGCTCTGGTGTCTTTCATCTTCCTCTTGACAATAACCTATAAATTCTCTATGGGGTTAAGGTCTGGCGAGTTTGCTGGCCAATCAAGCCCAGTGATGCTGTGGTTAGTAAACCAGGTATTGGTACTTTTGGCAGTGTGGACAGGTGCCAAATCCTGATGGAAGATGAAAATTCATCTCCAAAAATCTTTTCAGCACAGGGAAGCATGAAGTGCTCTAAAATTTCCTGGTAGACGGCAGCGTCGACTTTGGTGTTGATGAAACACAGGGAACCTTCACACGCTGATGACATGGCTCCCCAAACCTAGACCTCAAGCAGCTTGGATTGTGTACAGCCTCTCCACTCTTCCTCCAGACTCTGGGACCGAGATTTCCAAATAAAATGCAAAATTTACTTTCATCCGAAATCAGCCCCTTGGACCACTGATCAACAGTCCAGTTCTTCTTTTCCTTGGCCCAGATATGACGCTTCTGGCATTGTTTATTGGTCAGGAGTGGCTTGACACATGGAATGCAACACTTGTAGCCCATGTCCTGCAGATGTCTGTATGTACAGACAATCCTGTTAAGACTGCGGTTCTCCCGGTTGCTTGTGCACCTTTTTCTACCACACTTTTTCCTTCCACTCAACTTAACATTAATATGCTTTGATACAACACTCTGAGAACAGCCAGCTTCTTTAGCAATGAACCTTTGTGGCTTACCCTCCTTGTGGAGTGTGTGAATGACTGCCTTCTGGACATCTGTCAAGTCAGCAGTCTTCCCCATGATTGTGTTGCATACTAAACAATACTAAAGGACCTTTTATAACACTTAGGAAGCCACTGCAGGTGTTTTGGGTTAATTATTCTAATTTTCTGAAATACTGACTTTTCGTTTTTTCTTGGCTGTAATCCATAATCATCAACTTTAACAGAAATACACGCTTGAAAAAGTTCACTCTGTATGTAATGACTCTATAGAATATATGAGGTCACTTTTTGAATTGAAATACTGAAAAAAAACATTTTTGTTGAAATTCTAATTTATTGTAAACCACTGTACAACACCTTTGTTCTGACTGGAAAAAGCCACCACCAGATGTGTCTGGCAGCAGCTATTCCCCTCTCCTGACCGATAACTCACATGTACATGTTGTTAGAGTGTATTGTTACTGACTAAAAGCTATGGGAGGTGTATGGACACTTTTCCTCCATCCCATTGTTGTGTCTGTTCAGGACTCTACACAAACAGGAACTACTCTAGAGAAATCCCAGTGTTTCCCCATCATCATTATCACAATGTAACTAATAGCCTGTATACAATTGACAAAAGCTCTTAGCCCAATAAAAGACAATTTGCGGCCTTTATCAACTCTTGTTAACACAAGTGATAGATTCCCAAGCTGTACAGGGTCAAAGGGCATTCAAACTTGCACAAGGGGGTTATTGTAGCCAGGCACGTCTCACTGTCCATACAGTCTAAGCCCACTCAGTTTATTAACCTGACACCCAGCTGTGACTACCACACATGTCTGTCCCTTCTGGCTACTCATTGTCTTACCATTTACTAAAGCCTAATGCAATGGTACTTGCCGAGGTGTTAGGCCCTGTTAGATGTCAACATCAATTAGCACCTTGCTGTAAGTGAATGACGTCAAAGCCATAAAACTGCATCATGTCGATTAGGAAAAGCTGACAGGATATTATGTATAAGGTACAATATAGAGAATTTAAAGCGCTAGACCAGGAAAGCCTGATAGATTGCGCTATAGTTATTTTACCATCAAAATTCCTTCTTCTCTTGTCTTTTACAGCTCAAGCATTACAACACATTTCTTACCGGGCATGCTGGGAGTTGTAGTTTTGCAGCAACTGGAGAGCCACAGATCTAGAACCTCCTGGATCATATATAGAATTGTTTAGCCAGTGATTGACGGCAGCATCTGATACCTGCATAAGAGGCCAAGATAACTTAAAGGGGTTGTCCAGCAATTTTTTTTTCTTTCAAATCAACTGGTTTCAGAAAGTTATATAGATTTGTAATTTACATCTATTAAAAAAATCTTAATTGATCCAGTACTTATCAGCTGCTGTATGTCCTGCAGGAAATGTGGGCTTGACTCCCTGGCCGCTTGCTAGTTCTGATACCTTAGCCTCATAGACTATAATGAGGCAAAAGTTTTGCTATTAGCCGGTGGCTGGGAAGTCCATGACACTGCTGTTTTACTCTCTTTCTGACTGTACCTTAGTGTTGCAATGGGCCTGAGGTCAAAAGTTATTTATAATAGCCGTAACAGTGTAAAATACAGATAAGCACATCGATCGCCTTAAAGGTCCTATTACACAGAGTGATTATCTGCTAAATAAGGCAGAAATGCCCTCTGTAAGTTTGGGGATGTATGGTTTTATGATTTGAATACCTATTTGCATGTGGAATATTGCTTAAAGGGGTACTCTGGAGATTTTTTTTTGCTTCAGGGAGTTATACAGATTTGTACATTACTTCTATTAAAATTCAAATCTTCCATTACTTATGAGCTGCTGTATGTCCTGCAGGAAGTAGTTTTTTTTTTCAATCT
Organism: Dendropsophus ebraccatus; assembly: GCF_027789765.1. NCBI lineage: Eukaryota > Metazoa > Chordata > Amphibia > Anura > Hylidae > Dendropsophus > Dendropsophus ebraccatus. The sequence continues at coordinate 187,011,316 of NC_091455.1, read as the reverse complement.
GACACAATGCTCTCTGCTGCCACCTCTGTCCATGTCAGGAACTGTCCAGAGCAGGAAAGGTTTTCTATGGGGGTTTGCTACTGCTTTGGAAAGTTCCTGTCTCAAACAGAGGTGGCAGCAGGGAGCACTGTTTCAGACTGAAAAGAAAACACCACTTCCTGCAGGACATACAGCAGGTGATAAGTATGGGAAGACTTGATATTTTTAAATAGAAGTAAATTACAAATCTATATAACTTTCTGAAACCAGTTGACTTAAAAGAAAAAGATTTGCACTGGACAACCCCTTTAAAGAGGTTTTCTATTTTTTTCTGTGGATAGGGGACAAGCATTTTAAGATCTGGAAAACCCTTTAATGAAATAGCACAATTAAGAGATTTGGGATAAATTGTAATAACAAGACAGTAATTTAAATTCAATGACAACAAGACGCCTTGGCTAAATAGGCTTTATTTGTAAAAAAAAAAATACAAAAAAAAGTTAGAAAACACACTGACCATAATGTATGACTGGTAAGGTTCCAACTCTAATCAGATTGAATTATTCAAAGATCTTTTTGGATCCAGTCGTCACTGTTGATTTGTCTGTTTTGGCAAATACATGCAACACCAATCTCAATTGTGGATCACCTATTGGTAAAACTCTGTGATATGCAATTCCTCTGTTATTCTTACTAGAAATAACGAACTGGCTGTTACCAGCTGGGGGCGTGTCCCTACACTGTCAACATCCAATCAGAGCTGAGAGTGTCAGACAGTGTAGGGACACGCCCCCAGATGGTCACACCTAGTTGGTTATTGAGTCATTCATTTCTAGTAAGAGTAATAGAGGAACGGCACATCACAGAGCTAAAAGATGTCCCAAAATATTTTATAGGGAATACAAATGTTTGGCCAAACAGACATTTCAGGACTGGTGACAGGTTCCAGACTCTGCCACAAATACTGGATGCTGTACCTAGCTAAACAATTAAAGGGATTATCCAGGATTGGAAAAACATGGCTATTTTCATCCAGAAACAGCGCCCCTCTAAGTCATTGGGTGGTATTGCAGTTTTTTTTTTATTGAAGTAAATGGAGCAGGTGTTTTTGTATGAAGGCAAACTTTTTAGGGTGCTATGATTTCTTTGTTCTACATATTTCTGGAAAACCCTGGACCCCATAAAAGTTCCAATAGACCATCATTATATATTTCCAGAGAGGCTGGAACTATAGTAGAGCCATAGTATTAACTGGGATCTGCCATTGTGTGATGACCGCAGAGGACCAGATCAGTGAGCATAATGGCCAGGGCTCGCTCTATATCATATAATGTAACTATCATACAGTTTAGAGTATGTTACTGATTTTTATTCTGTTTTGTTATCGTCTTTTATGAACAGGATGAAGGGAAGCCCAGGATCCTATGCACCCGCGTGCTATGTGTGGTAGGCAGTCTTTGCAGACCATGTGGAATGTCGATAGTTTCCCAGGCTGCTCATGAGAAAAGTTGGTAATAGTCCTGTTGGATCGGTGTGAATGTGCAGACAAGCAAACACCACAGCATAGTCAAACTACAGAAACATTTCACACCAAGGCTGCAATGGTTATAGGTTAATAAAGGACTGTAAAGCCGCCCATCAATCATCCAGGTACGGAAGGACTGGGGGCAGATGCCTTGTACACTCAAGGAGATGCTTTGTTACCGCTATGAAAGTTAACCCAATATATTTGTAATAATACTAACAACAACAGTCAAATACTCTTTAGGGTATAAACCCACACACCGTATATGCAGCAGATATGCAACAAATACGCAGCAGATTTGTTGGTACAGATTTGATGCTGTGTTCAGTTATTTAGATCTAATCTGCTGCGATTTTGCTGCGAGTTTGCTGCGAGTTTGCTGCGTATCGCAGCAGTAAATATGCTGCATATACGGTGTGTGGGTTTATACCCTTAACCATGCAAAGGACTGAAAGGTTGAAAGAAACTTCTGTGTCATGCTCCAGGCACTAAGGTCCTGCACTAGACAGAATGCAGTCTATCAGTTTTGCCTGGAATATGCCTTTAAAGGGGTACTCCGGAGCTGATAAAAAACAATCAAACATACTTTTTACATTTACCATCCCTCCTGAGTTTCGCGCTGTTTGCAGGTCCCTGAAGGTCCAGTTTGTGTTTTCATTTTTTTCTTTACTTCCTGGATTGCGCTTTCCCATGAGGCACTTTGTCTTCTGTGATGTCTAACTGACTCTGTAAAACTGTTAGATGGCTTACAGCTTGCTCAGCCAATCAGAGCTGAGAAACCTGTGTAATCTGACAAAGGGAGGCTGGCTTAACAGGGTTTAGACCCACCTCCCTTTTGATGATGTCCTTGTCACAAAATGGTTTCCTGGGGTCAACAGTCATTAGTTAAGAATGAGTTTACTTCACTTACTGGTGGGGGGTTGAGGGGGGAAAAGATATGTATGGGGGGCAGATAGGAGATTAAAGAGATAGGAGATATAAGAAAGTTATATAGCTTTGTAATGTGTTTCAATTACTGGGAAAAAGCTTTTCGCTAGAGTACCCCTTTAAAGAGCAGGTCTATTTGGATCCACTTTAAAGGGGAGCTATCAGCAGGTTAGATAAATCTAGCTCTCTATAGTGCAGGGAGTGCTGAAGATGAAGATAAGTATCTAACCTTTATTCTCAGCACTGTTACAATGCAGTTTTAATGTAGTGCTCTGTGTGGTAAGGCTGCTTGGAGTACGGCCCAGCCTCCAGAGTGCTGATCCTTCCCATCCCTGGCTGGCCCGCTCCATTGATAATCATTAGTAGGGGCAGGCCAGCCGGGAGTGGATTGACACTCTGTTGGTGAGGAAGTACTACAAATGGCCTTACCGTACAGAGCACTACAATAAAACTTCAGGGAATAGCACCGAAGATGAAGGTAAGAGACATACCCTAATCCTCAGCGCTCCATGCATTATAGGGAGCTTTCAGCAGGTTAGATTTATCTAACCTGCTGAATTGCTTTCTGTCTATTCTAGTTACCTATGTTTCCCATATACATGTTTGCCTTTAAAAGTCTAATGTGAATTCAGATGTTGGGGAAACCAAGAATCCTCCTTGTTGGATCGCGTAATATAGTAATTAAAGCAACTCTGTAACCACAATCTGACCCTAGGCCAAGCAATTTGACACAAGGCTTAAAGTTTAAAAGTTGTTTTCAAAGACAATAACTGCATCACCTGCCGAACGGACCCCAGGACAGATCTTGGATTAAAAGCAGCTATCCGAAGGTACAAGCGGTTTGGGGGGGTCAGATTGTGGGTACAGAGTCACTTTAACATTTAAATCAACAGTAAAGACCCTCATACACATTAGACATGTGTCAGTCAAACCCACTGATGTCATCAGAACCAGCTGACTAATGTGTTTAGGACCCCCCACCTCTCGCCCCAACAGATGATGGGAGGAGAAGAATTGGGAATGTTGGATTTCAATTGTTCTTGGGGAGATAAACTACCACCAGAGGTGTCAGGCAGCAGCTTATGCCCATTCAATCTCTCCTCACAGAACACTCAGCCAAGCTTCATGTGCATGGGTATGGAGGGATAGATAGCCATTGTATGTGTATGGAGGATAAAACAATAGAAAGGAGGATCGAGCCTTGTGTGATACCATAGTGGTGAGGGGAAACAAGGGGTCTAATTACCACAGAGTAATACAACTATGTAGGATGGCCTCTCACCTTCTGTAAGAGGTATAAAAGCTTTTCACCCACAATCTGGGGTACCGGCATGGAGCTGGGGTGCGTAGATTAGTAATATTGACTGAGTCACAAGTTACTGTAACCCACGGGGGGTGCAAACAACAATGGAAATAAAATTTGATTGCCGCATTCACAGCAAGCTGCCTTGTGCTGAGCATTGCCAAGTCAGAAGAGCAGACGGAATGAAAGCAGCAGGTGCTGCAACTTTACTGATTGCCCAATAGCCTGCGGTAAAATTAGATGTTCAAGCAGGAGTGCTGGGGGAGACAAGTAGGCAGGGTGGGAGGACTGTGATGGAGAGCTAAGGGAAAGCAATACATTCTGGGAATTGTAGTAGTGAGCAACTGCTCAACCAGGAACTACGACCAAAAAATCCACAAAACAAATGGATTTTTGGTGGTTTCAGACAGGTAAGCAATGCTCTATGCTTCTGTAGCATGTTTATTTTTTAACCTGATGTCGGAGTGCCCCTTTAAGCCTGTTTGATGTGTATTTATAAATACCTTGAGAGAAAATACCTCTGTATAGGTGCGGTATTATAGCCCCCTACAACTCAGAACTCGTAATTCAGCCGGTTGAATGAGCACTGAGGGTTTTAAAAGGCCTCCAAAGATAACTCTTCACTTTAACAATGAGCGGTGACAATATTCATTACATATGTGAAACTTGTTTTATTGTCACATGATTTCCTTCTTTACAATTACGGCAGATGCAACAACCTGATTATGTAATTCTTAAAGTGCTCAGCTTACATAACCTCGCATTGTAAAGAATATGGCCGAACATCTGCTACAGTCCCAAATAGCAAAAATAGATATTGGATGCACTTCCTTCTAAGTGTTTTTTGTTTTTTTTTGTTTTTTTTATTAATATACTTCAATGTTTTAAATTTCATTTGATTTTTGCAGTCTAGAATATTGGCTATTTGGCTCCAGGCAGTCCCGTCTAGTTACTGGGGAGGTTATTACATATACTCCTCAGGTGTTCATGTTCATAAAAAATGAAACCTGTTACTTGTGAAAAGTTTGCGGCAGCTCCTTCCACCTGTACAATATGGATTTTTTTTTCATGTGTTTAACACATTGGCCAAAACACATGTTTTACATCTGGTGATCATTGGCCTACAATCTATTTATTCTCCATTATGTGTTATTTCACCGGTTATTAATAGTCACAGCAACATTTAACCTGTAGTTCTTTTATTCTATTGTGACCAATGAACATTGCTTGTTATTTCCTTATAGTCTCTTATATAGGTCATCTTAGTTTTACGTTATCGAAACCACTTAATATCTAAAACCTCCAAAATTCTGCAAACAATTCAACATTAATGTTTATTACTATGATGTGGTTTTCAAAGTAGATACTTTAGAAAGAAATTATGTTTTACGTTAAAGGGGTTAACCAGCGCTACAAAAACATGGCCACTTTTCCCCAAAGTAGTAGCCAACCCCTATAGAAAATCTCTACTGCTTTGGACAGTTCTTGACAGGGACAGAGGTGGCAGCAGAGAGCACAGTGTCAGCCTAGAAAGAATACATCACTTCCTGCAGGACATACAGCAGCTTATAAGTACTGAAAGACTAGAGATTTTTTTTAAAGTAAGTTACAAATTTGTATAATTCTCTGTCAGCAGTTCAGTTAATAACATTTTTCCTTACAGAGTACTCCTTTAACTAAAGAAAAGATAAGAAACAAATAAGTTTCATCTGATTATTATGAAAAATTCAACCAATTGCAAAAAGGGTCATTGGCTCAGAAACATTAGGCTAGATTTCTCAATCTGTCTGATGTTTGTTTCCGACAGATATCAACCAATCACAGCTCATTTTGAGAAATGAAACTTGACCTGTGATTGGTTGCTTTCTGAGACTTGTCCATACAGCCCTGGGCGAGACCGCAATCATGGACTGTGCACTGGTGAAGAGGATCAAATCTATGAAACCCCGGCCGCAAGAAAGAGCGAAAAAGTGCCAGTCCTACATTTTTGTGGAATGGATCGTAGTCAGACATGAATCTGTTTTCAAAAGTGGGGACGACCCGATATAATCATTGGGTCCTTTTTTGTCTGTAAATCGGGATTCTGAAAAAAGTATTGTGTGAATGAGGTCTAAGGGTGCTATTACACAGGCCGATGATGCTAGATCAGCGCTCGCTTACTGGGCCTATTACAAGCCCTGATAATTTTTTAGCAAGGGCTGCACAGACATCGTTAGCGATGTCCATACATCCCTTGCCCAAAGGTTAATACATTACCTGTCCACACTAACAGTCTTCTGCGGACTGCTGCAGCCAGTGATTGGGTGACCAGCCTGTCAGCTCAGAAATGTTGCTCTAAAGCTGCAGCGCATGGTATCGGGACCCATCCAGAGCCCAGGAGAAGACCGGAGCATGGAAAGGTAATGTATTAACTGTTTGGGCAATCGTCAGCCGCGGCCGTGCATCACTATTACACATAGCAATCCGCGGTCGGTAGCCGATGATTTTAGGCCTAGTCCTAAGAAAATGATCAGCCGACGATTGTTTTATCAGGTGATCGTTGCCTCTATTACAGTGAGCGATAATTGGCCGGTTTTCTCTCCATGTAGTAGGGCTGTTACAATAAAAAGCAGGGTTTGAAGAGGCCCTGCTGTCTACTGAAGAAGGAAAGCTAGAATAGATAGACAAGGGTTTACCAAGGCTAGGCATCGATCCATAGACAGCTGTTTCGGGGTATTTGCCCCTCATCAGTGTAGAGAAGGATTCTGGCTACCAAGGGCAATGAAAAATAGACAAACAAAACACAGCAATCACCGAGCTTAAGGAGATCAGTGACAAAAAAATCCAATGGAGTACTCACTCAAGAGTCTCCACTGATACATTGCCCCCTATAAATTTAAATATTCAAAAAAGGGACTTAAGGGGCTATGTATCAGGGTGGTTTGGTGAACTCCCCACTGGGAGGCACCACTTGGCAACATTATTTCCTTCTCTGGAAGGGATATCTGGCTATTCCGGTGTTTTGAGACACCACGGAACCCTTTTTGCATTGTTATTATTATGCTATAATACAAAGCTGTACCTACCAGAAATCCAGGTCAAGTCTCCGGAAGGCAGATTTTCTGACTTCCTGTTTTCTGACTGTTTCCTGTTGGATGCAGCCTATGGCCTATGGCTGCATCCAACTTCAGCCACCAGTATTAAGTGCAAAACAATCGGATTTGAGCATGCTCCAGTTGCGCTAATCTGGATACACTATTTGCGTATAGACCAGTGATTATGATGGGAGACATTTTTTGACTGAAAGTATAAGAATACTTCATAAGGTTGAGTTTTCTACTAAAATCTCTCGTATTCCTGAATATTCTTGTGCAGTCAGCAAAGTGTTTCCATTCAAAGCCTTAATAGTCATGGAATTTATCTCTCTAATAAATTTAATGATCAATTCATTCTTGTCACCGCGGCTCTTCCCCAAATCAATTATAGCAAATTTAAATATAATCACTCGCTCATCCTTTTTAACTCAGGGCCTCGATGAACAATTCATTTCCATTAATGAATTACTGCCCTGCCTGATCTCACTTTATTCTTATGTAATACTTCTCAGGTCAACAGATATGGAAATCAGAGTTTTAACCCAACAACATTTGTTAGGATAGAACACAAATGAAGGGATGAATTAATAATATAAAATGTAATCAAAAGACAAAAGGAAAACATTAATGAACACACACATAAGTAAAAAGTATATACTCTCACGGAGATGCCATGGAGATGCCATAGCGGGGCCAAGACCGCCACGGCCTGTGATTGGCTGAGCAGCCTTTCAGCTGACAGGCTGTTCAGCCAATCATAGGCTGAGACGCTGCAGCCTCTTATTGCCAATTATTGCTCCGTGTAATAGGGCCCTTAGCACATGAAAGTGGGCCATCAAGAACATTGTCTATTGGGAATTACTACACACTCAACATAAATGATGTAAGTGGGACAAAACATTCAGTGTTATAAAGTTACCATCTGTGAATAATCTGGGTGTGATTAAAGGTGACGCAATTTTAAGATTATTTTGGATCCTATTAAAGGAGAAGTCCAGCGGAAATTGTTATTAAAGTATTGTATTGCCCTCCAAAGGTTATACAAATCACCACTATACACTTATTATGGGAAATGCTTATAAAGTGCTTTTTCCCCTGCACTTACTACTGCATCAAGGCTTCACTTTCTGGATAACATGGTGATGTCACTTCCTGGATAAAATGGTGATGTCACTTCCTGGATAACATGGTGATGTCACGCCCCGACTCCCAGAGCTGTGTGGGCTGTGGCTGCTGGAGAGGATGATGGCAGGGGGACACTGAGGGACACAGGGCACTGGAGGGACACTGAGCATCCCTCTGCCATCATCCTCCCCAGCAGCCCGCTAGGACAGGGATGGGAAACCTTCGGCCCTTCAGCCGTTGCAAAACCTGGCAAAGGCATGGAGTGGGCATGGCTCCTGACATATAGCAACTTGTCAGAGGTTGTATTAAGTGAACTGGCCAAACTGTTCGAGTTCGGCAACGTTCTCCGAACCTAGAGAGCTCTGCATTTGACTTCCCAACTTCTGCAGCCACGTCAAATGCTGAAGATTCAGATTTAAAGAACGATGCCAAACACAAACAGTTCAGCTTTTCAATTTAGGGATCATTGGGGCCTCCTACCGATGAAAACTTCTGAGTAGTGTTGAGCAGTGAGGCCGCACTGTTTGGGTTTAGCAACGTTCTTGAACACTCGCCATTTGGCTCCCTACGGCTGCAAAAGTTGGTTGATGGATAGGAGACCCCAACAATCCCTAAAATGAAGTGCCAAGACCTGACAATCAAAAACAAACACGCACAGTGCTCAACTGAGTGCTGCTGTTTGTTCATTTTAGGAATTGGCGGGGGTCTCAGCTCCCAGCCCCCCTCTCCTCAGATAAAAACTTCTAACATGTTGCAATGACATGACAAATGTTTTCTAAAGACACTTCAACACTGTTTTCACCAGTTCTTTACACTGAGGTGGGTGCCAGACACATGTGATACGCTTCACCACCACTCAATATTCATCCAAAAAATGTAGAGTGGGCAAAGCAAGAGTGAGTAAGTATTTATTGTTAAAATCCCCCCCCCCCCCCCCCCCAAAAAAAAATAAAGCTGAGTATGTAACCTACTGTATGTAGAATATTTTGGGTACCCTTTAATCTTACCTGACATCTTTGTAACCCAATAAAAAAAAATATATATTTTTAATTCTGTATTTTATTAAAATATAAACACAGAAGAATAAAGCTACAGAAAGACTTTTACAAATGTTTCATATACATAGGTATAACAATAGAAATATCAGGTACTAAATAAAATAAATGTAATATTTGGGAAATCCAAACGGATTTGAGCACATTTAAAAAGCAGTGCCGCTTTTTTCTGTGACACATAGGGGGACATTTATCAAGGGGTTTGCGCCTAATTTTTGGTGAATAATTGCATTTTTCACCCATTTTTGGTCTAAGTTCTATTTGTGAACCAGGATTCGACAGGTGAATATTTTTAGATGCAACTTATTTTTAAATCTACCTGTTTTAAGTATTCACCCAAAAGTTTGCATAATCCGGGATTATCACCCAATTTATCATTTGCGACTGTTTAAAAAGTCGCATAAACAGGCGCAGGCTTACATCTGGTCAGAACCAGGTGAATAAAACTGCGCAATTTTTTCATAGTTGCGCCTTTTTTTGCGCCTTTTTCTTTAGATGCATTTACTATGGCAGGGCTACATTTTAATGAAGCAGTCACAAGATATTAGTACAAAATACACACCAATCTCCATTAGAATAGTTGCACTTATTAGACTCCTTAGTAAATGTCCCTCATAGGTCTTTCTTTTCAGATAATATTTATGAAATAACCAAAATATTTACATTTTAAAATTGGCTTCTCTTTTCATTGTGCTTGTTTTTTTTTTAATAGGGCGTATGTAGGCGGTGGGACTAAAAGTTGTAGCTTTGGATTTTTTTTTTTATTAATTAAATATGTATTTATTTACATGGTTTTATTTTATACATTTTAAAAAATTTAGTTTTCACTTTACTTTTTATTTACTTTTTACATTTTTATGAGCAGTAGGTTTTTTTTTCTTTTCTTTTTTTCTGTTATTGATGATATTCCAGTTAGAGGAGAATCCCACAGTAGAAAAAATTTATAAATAAAAAGAAAACTTTTTAGCCCCAGTTACATAGGGAATACAACCTCCTGATGCTTACTGCCGATGACTGTTGTCTTGATCAGCCGACATAGTTCATGTTAGCTGATCGTTGTAGTCGTTTGTCTTTCAAGCATATCGAAAAACAAACGACTGTGATAGCAGCGATCTGCTGCCGTCAATCTGAGGAACAGGAGCGGCGGCAGTAGACCGACACTATCATCTATGGGCTGCCCGGACGGTCTAGCGATCACCCTGGCAGCCCCCCCTGCAGCTCCTCCCACTGCCACTGCGTGTAATGGCGGCGTCAGTGAGCGGTGAACGAGGAGCAAACGAGCGCTGACAGCGCTCGTTTGCCCCTCACAGTCGGCTCTTGAAATAGGGCATTTAACCCCTCCACAGGCTCCTGGCTTCCGTGCCCACCTTTGCCCCTGAGCTCCCCCGAGTGAGGTCACTCGAGCAGGGAGGTAGAGGGGACACTGGCTACCTGGCAGTAGCCAGGTATGTTTTTTTTGTTTTTTGTCACATGAGGAGGATGCCTACATAGGAGAGATTACCAACATGGAGGATACTATTTACTGGTGGAGGCCCACTACCAGGGCCCAAGGGGCTTACTAAGTGGGACTACCTACAGGGGCATTACCTACATAGGGGTACAATTTACTAGAGGGACTACCTAAGGGGGATGTCCACATGGAGTATACTACCTACTAAGAGGTCAGTTATCTAATCTATATACTGTATCTTTTATCTTTCTAATATCTAAAAATAACTATATTTTAGCTATCTATCTGTCTTCCATCATCTATCTATCCACCATGCTTCCGCCATCTCATGTAAAGGCAGCACTAACAGCACAAAGTGCTGCACAGCGGCCATGTTGAGTTGTGGCAGCATCACCATGACAACCACAGACACTGTATGTAGTGCAGTCACTGACCGTTACAGGACCATTATAGGACGTGTGCAGGTTGTGTTAGTGTAGTGTACTACATGTGTCTTCTTTGGTCGTGTGAAATGTCTCAGGTATATCACATGTACAGCTACCTGTACATGTCATCTCTAAGCTCTATTTATTTAGTGTTCTTAGAGCCCGAACCATAGGCTGCTTGGTCCCAGGTGTGTTTAATGATCTCTCCAGTAAAGGGCATCGCCAGTCATTAAAGGGTTAATACGTCAAATCACTGTGGGCATCTGTAGTAACCATAGCAACCGTGAGCTGTGAGGACAATTACTTTTGTCATAAAGAAGGTTCCATAAAAGCAAGGCCCGCTGCCTGGATCAGCGGCATCTTGGATGCACCAGAGGACCTTGAGGCTTGACTACTTTACTTTCTCCTACCCTTGATGTAATTTGGAGGTTCTAACTTGGGAACAGGATTATCCCTTCAACCGAGTCTCCACCTTTCTGACAGTTGGTTGATTTTTTTTACACTATGATATATTGGTATTAGCCTCTAAGCCCAGGGGAGGGGCGACTCTCCAGCCATGGCTCCCTTGAGGTTTCCTTCACAGGGGGTTTTTCCTCGCCTGAGTGCTGGAGGGTGACTCTTTGTGAGTCGGGGGTTCTACTGTTTTTAATTGTCATATGATTTTAAATAAAATTGTGACCATTTGACACCTGCTAACAATGTGTCCTGTCCTTATTTTGGGTTCCTTGGTTTCATTCATTATGCTTGGGAGTTGGGGGTCCATCACATATTGCACGTCATAAAACCGAACATCTGCCCGCCAAAATAAATAAATAAAATCCTTGTTCCATCTTCAGCAAGTAACCGGCTGATATCTCTCTCCAATTCACAATCCGAACTGGAAATTCAGTTAAAGCATCGGAGCTTAGAGCCCATTTACTTCAATACCCACATGGAGAGTACCCCATGGAGGTTGCTTAAGACACATCACACCTTTATCTATGTGTATGTGAGTATGTATATAGAGATATGTTATATAGAGATGGTGTGATTGTTAGCTTACACTTTTTTTGGCATCAGTTGTAGGTCTACAGAAAAGTGTAACCCTGCTTTCCCAGGTGTAAAAAATGTAACGAAATCTGGGTGTTTTTTTTTGCTACATTCTACCTTCCTATTGGAAAAAATTGCCCTTGATCCAATGGCTTTTTAAGATGGCGTCCTCAAAGTTAGGTACCTTGACCTATTTATTATTCAGATATATAATTTTCTCTAGTTTCTGAAATAAAAGGGAATCTTGAGATAGATATTAGATAGATAGATAGATAGATAGATAGATAGATAGATAGACAGAGAGATAGATAGATAGGAGATAGATAGGAGATAGATAGTATTGTACCGCTTAAAAATGGCGGTACAAGACTGCCAAAACGTTGCATCGTAACCTGTTTGCTGTGCTGTGCACATGTTAATCTGGCTTAATATATCTTCATTCTTATCATGATTTCAAGTGCCGTGATTTCAAGTGCTGAAGGTGCATCAAGACACCTTCCACTGGCACCAGCTACTCTAGGAAATGCTGCTTGATATTGATTGACTAGACAGATAGATAAATATGAGCTGGATAGATAGATAGATAGATAGATAGATAGATAGATAGATAGATAATAGGTAGGTAGATAGATATCCAAACATAGAAATACCGCAGCACTCCAGAGGATAACTTCAAAGTTACGTGTTTATTTCTCACAAGAAAAACCACGATGTTTCGCTCTCAATGTGAGAGCGAAACGTTGCAGTTTTTCTTAGGAGAAATAAACATGTTACTTTGAAGTTATCCTCTGGAATGCTGCGGTATTTCTATGTTTGGATATTATATCACATAGTTGGTCTCTGGTGTATACCGCTTGGCACCACCATCATCTAGACTCCGAGTGCTGCATTTGCTTTTCTGAAACTAGATAGATAAATATGAGATGGTTAGATAGATATGAGATAGTAGATGGAAAAATAGATAGATAGATAGATAGATAGATAGAGGAGAGAGGAGAAAGGAGTCGTACTTCACAGGTGTAGCGGGTGCAGTTGGATGCAAATCCCTTGGCAAGGGGGATCCCCAAGTATCACATGAAAATCCAAAACACTCCAGCATAAGGTGAAAAAAGGTGGTGGTTTATTACAAAAATGTGCAAAAACACAGGATGCAACGTTTCAGTTCTCTCACAGAACCAAGAATGCTTGAAAATGGTTCTGTGAGAGAACTGAAACGTTGCATCCTGTGTTTTTGCACATTTTTGTAACAAACCACCACCTTTTTTCACCTTATGCTGGAGTGCTTTGGATTTTCGTGTGATAGATAGATAGATAGATAGGAGATAGATAGATAGATAGATAGATAGATAGATAGATAGATAGATAGGAGATAGATAGATAGAAGATAGATAGATAGATAGATAGATAGATAGATAGATAGATAGAAGATAGATAGATAGATAGATAGATAGATAGATAGATAGATAGATAGATAGATAGGAGATAGATAGATAGATAGATAGATAGATAGATAGTAGATAGATAGATAGATAGATAGATAGATAGATAGATGATAGATAGAAAGATAGATAGAAGATAGATAGATAGATAGATAGATAGATAGATAGATAGATAGTAGATAGATAGATAGATAGATAGATAGAAGATAGATAGAAAGATAGATAGAAGATAGATAGATAGATAGATAGATAGATAGATAGATAGATAGAAGATAGATAGAAGATAGATAGATAGATAGATAGATAGATAGATAGATAGATAGATAGATAGATAGATAGATAGCAAATATGAGTTGTTGTTACCTGCTGATATCCACACATCAGTTTCAGCCAGACCTTTGCTGTATGGACACTCATGTACATTGTATATTGGAAATGATCGTTGTACAATGTAAGTGTCTGGTTCATTTTATTTAGGAAAAAAGTCACATATTAGATTCTAAACTAAGAATCTTGGCACTTCCTATAAAACGTGCCATAAACATCAGGTGCGCAGCGTTTGTCATTTACAAGAGGTCTGAAGGAAAACCTGCAGGATTCCCTGTGATGATAGAAAAAACATTCGTTGAGTATTATTGGATAATGTCAACCGATAAAGTCTGAAATTTCATCTGTACACCTTACAGGAAGGCAAGCAGAGCCGGCTCGGGCTCTAGACTCTTTATAGTAGGGTTGGCATGATTTGGCAATCCAGATGTTGCTTAACCACAGTGCCCACTATACTTTGCCAACCTGTATTTTTCACTCTTTATAGCATCTTATTAAGTTTAAATGGTAATTGAGTTAATGGAGCATTAGATAAATATAAAAATGAGGTTTACATATAATGAGAGCTCTTAAAATGTCCCCAATGTATCAGTTTTACAGCTTTCACATTTTCTGTCTCATTTCGAGGAGAGCCTCTGAAGCCACATAAAGCGGGGTAGGTGCTTTCACAGTGTTTTTTTTTATTTTTATACAATGTGTGAATTTAAAGGTTATGTTTAAGAGCAGAAGCGATCCCAATGACAGATCTGTAGAGCACATCTTGCTGAAAGGCTTCATAAAAGGATCCGCTTATCCGCCATTAACATTGGTTAATGTGATCTTAATTTAGTTACAGATTCAGCTTCATAAAAGGAAATGTCGGGTTTACAGAATTAATGTTGCGAGTTTGTAGAGGGGAAGTATCAGCTGATAATGTGGAGATTGAGCCTCCCTTCCTCTGGAGGACCTGACATGTCCATCCATTAGCATGCAATGCTTTGATTGTCCTCTGGTGGCACTGTGGGAAAATTATGCACTTGTTGCCAAGCTTTCCCCCACATCACGCTCCGGTGCTGAGAGTTAACCTTCAGCATGACCGCAGCATCTATACGGCTCCTGACAGAGAATTCTCCCTCTACAGAGGGAGAATTCTCTGTCCGGTGTCCATTGGGGCTCTGCGAAGTGATCGCAGAGCCCTCATGGTAGCCATGGAAACCGGAAGCCTCAGGCTTCTGGTTTCCTGGCTACGGAGGCCGGTGGGGGGAGGGAGGGAAGGCAGGGAGCCTGACGGGCGCGCAGCTGTGTGCTCTGCCCCCTCCCCTCTCTTCTCTACCACTGTCACAAGATTGTAACAGCGGCAGGGGATAGAGGAGAGGGGGCAGACATAGGGACATCAGCTTATGGGATCATTATGATCGGGGGCGGTGGTCGGGTGGCGGGGGGCTGGTGGTTTGGGATTGTTTGATGCTTTGCTCCTCAGTGGTTAGGTGTGCTGTTGGGGCGCATGGCGCTTCGTTCCCTTCCCCTATGGTCCCCCGGGTGCTCGGCTCTGGCTCCCCCGCCCTTCCCCCAACCTCTCCCCCCCCCTTTTTTGAATGCGCCCAGCAGGCGGAGTTTGCGAAGAAAATAAATTGGAGCAGGGGAGGATGAGAACTTATGTATAAATGATGAAACCCCTATGTGGCCACCTACAAGTTACATCCTTAACCATTTCCTCTTTTAAGAAAGCTTGTATCCTGCTGACCCGGGCTTTGTGGACCCAAGTTGAAATTGGTGATTCGAGCTAAGTCTAGTTTTAGAGCCTTGCTACATTCTCCGCTTCCTGGATAAAGAGAACGGTACCTCATAGATCACTGCTCAACATTTAAGTAAATGGCTACGGCTATATTTTCCTTTTGTTTTGAATAAGAAAGAACTGATGTACTTTTGTATTATTTTTTTTTTCTCTGCTTTCTTTTTTTTCCTATTTGCAGTTGTGGGCACATACCACTAGTTCCAAGATTGTGTTTGAATATGGGGCCTAAAGCTCAACCAAAGAAAACAGGAGGGGCTGGTTCCCCGAGAGACCCAGGCAAAACTGGGAAAATAGATAAACTATGGAAATCCCCAGCTGGTTTAAATAAACCCCCTAATTCTAGAACAAACTCCCCTAACCAATCTGGGCTATCTACATCCAGCCTTCGGTATGAGCCCTTGCCAGAGGAGGGAGGGGAGGAGGACCGCAGTGGGGCTAGTGTGCCTCCAGACGTTCTTGGAACTATCCTTGCAGAAATTAAAAACTGTGGAAAATCCTTAGCAGAACTAACCCTTACTGTGGGGGCCCTGTCAGCAGATATTGCCTTTATTAGAAACGATCTAAATAAAATAAGAGACAAGGTCTCTCAATTGGAAGCTGATTTTCCTAAAGTGGAGAAAGAGGTGTCCGCCTTAAGCAATAACTATAAGGAAAATGGTAAACGACTCTCTGATCTGCAAAGTAAAATAAGTGACCTGGAGGACCGTTCAAGAAGAGCTAATATTCGAATTATAGGTCTACCCGAGGGTACGGAGGCGGGAGATGGGGTTAAATTCTGTGAGAACTGGCTACCAGAGGTAGTGGGCAAGGATCTGTTGTCACAATTTTTTTCAATTGAGCGTGCCCATCGGGTACCCACAAAGCCTCTGCCTCCAGGTAGCCCCCCTAGGACTTTGTTGATCAAGGTGCTATTATCCAGGGACCGGGACGTTATCTTGCGGTCTGCAAGGCAAAAAGGGGACATTATGTACAATGGAAGTCGTATTGGTCTTTTTCCTGATTTTTCTAGGGAAACACAGAAAAAACGAATGGCCTTTCAGGAGATAAAGAAAAGACTACGACGAGCGGGAGTTGCTTATTCGCTGATTTTTCCGGCTAAACTTAGGGTGGTGTACAAGGAGTCAGTGATGTTTTTTGTGTCAGTACAGGATGCCACAGACTGGTTAGAATATTGGTATTGGTATATAAACAAAGGTAAAGGCTTCCCCATACACTAGATGCATTTCGGACCGTGGCCTTCATCAAAGCCATTCCAAAATCCATGTTTTGCAAGACTCGCTAAGGTTGCATTCACATGTAGTCAAATTCAGAGAACTCGGATTTGGATGAAGCCCGAGCAAGCTTGAGGGTCACTCATCTCTATTTGTGACCATTTAAAGTGGTACATCACAAAAATTATTTTCTTTCTAATCAAGTGGGGCCAGAATGTGGCAAAGAATTGTAATTTACTGTTATTAAAAAAATCTCTTTTTTACTTCCAGTACTTATCAGCTGCTGTGTGTCCTGCAGGAAGTGGTATTCTTTGCAGCCTGGAGAGCAGAAGAGGTTTTCTACCGGGATTTGCCACTGCTCTGGGCAGTTCTTCACATGGTCAGAGGTGACAGCAGAAATCAATGTGTCAGACTGAAAAGAATACACCACTTCATGTAGGACATACAGCAGCTGATAAGTACTGGAAGTAAGAAGTACAGAAGTAAATGACAATCTCTGCCACTTTCTGGCACCAGTTGACTTGAAACAAATATTTTTTTGTGAACTACCCCTTTAGGTTTTCTTGCATTAAGATGGAGAAAACCTTGAAGAATATTTTTATCCTTTGGAATTACGTCTCCTGTTCATCTTTCATTGTACATCGAGATTTGTTTACCACTTTGTCCACCCTCATCTGTATCTCCACTGGAGAGGTGACGGTTCTTGCTGCAGTTGTCTCCTGGGGTATCAAGGTACTACCACTGT
This sequence comes from Dendropsophus ebraccatus, assembly GCF_027789765.1. Classification (NCBI taxonomy): domain Eukaryota; kingdom Metazoa; phylum Chordata; class Amphibia; order Anura; family Hylidae; genus Dendropsophus; species Dendropsophus ebraccatus. Next base: position 186,993,928 of record NC_091455.1, on the reverse strand, counting down.
CTATATTAATAATCACTTGTATACCATTAAAGGGGTACTCCAGCGAAAATCTTATTCCTTCACATCAACTGGTTTCAGAAAGTTATATAGATTTGTATTTACTTCTATTTAAAAACCTCAAGTCTTCCCATACTTATCAGCTGCTGTATGCCCTGCAAAAAGTGATGTATTCTTTTCAGCCTGACACAGTGCTCTCTGCTGCCACCTCTGTCCATGTCAGGAACTGTCCAGAGCAGCAGCAAATCCCCATAGAAAACCCTTCCTGCTCTGGACAATTCCTGTCTCAGACAGAAGTAGCAGCAGAAAGCACTGTATCAGACTGAAAAGAATACACCACTTCCAGCAGGGCATACAGCAGCTGATAAGTATAGGAATACTTGAAATTTTTAATTAGAAGTAAATTACAAATCTATATAACTTTGTGAACCCAGCTGATTTGATTTGAAAAAAAGACAACGCCTTTAATGTTCTATCCTATACGCTCATTTGCATTTACAGTTTCTGCCAGGATCTGCTTAATTTTTACCATAAAAAAAATAATTTGCTATTAAAAACCACAAGTCACCAAAGTCGAGGAAAATCGATATTATCTTGTTCTTTTTGCTAAAAAAAAAAAGTCCCTACATCCCTATGGCTTATACATGCAATATAAGATCTCTGGTTACCTGCTTGGAAGTGTCTTTTGTCCCTGGTTATAAAGGCAAGGATGTTTTTCAGATACAGAATTTTATGGTTGGATTAAACTTTATTTTCCATAATAGGCCACCTAATAAAAACTCCGAAGCCATGTCTTTCCTCCAGCTGGGGGCCACGGTTAACACTTTCACTTCATAAATCATTATAGAACGGCCAGATGTTCCCAGAAGTAAAAGCAAAGAGGAAAAAAAAATGGAATATATTGGATTGAAGGTGATTGAAAGAAAATGTGCTACAAATTGCCGGCCATGCAGATGTATAAGAAGATTAGAGCAAGGTGTTAGTCGGAGTAATGTGAAAATCCCTCCGACTAAACTTCACCTGTGTGACTGCATTTCATGCATATAAGGCTTATAAATTACCATGTACATAATTGTCTTACATCTGATTCTAGTTTAATCACGTGACATTCCTACTGGCCAGTCGGGGCAGAGCGGACAATCCAGTGCCAGCAGATGGCCTATGACTAGGACTTTAGAACATGGAGGAATTAACAATTTTTTTGTTAACATTGAAAGTCTATTAAAAAAAAATTCTACTTTACTTTCTTCTTATAGCGCCCCCCAGTGTTCGTGCTTATTTTTTGTTAGCATATAATATAACAGAGAACAGGAACACGCAGAGGGATCCCAAGCTACTCAGTCAGTGGCAGATTCTTCTCTCCGTTACATTGATCACTGTTTTCCAGTTGTTGCAAGACTACAAATCTAAGCCAAAGGTTGTCCTACATGATGAAATTTGTAGTTTTGAAGCAGCTGGAGAGAGGGAGCAGACAGGTTATCGGCAGTTCATAGAAGAGCGGAGGGACTTTCTAAGTGGGACAGAGAGAGACACACACACAAACGAGCTACTGATCTAGTAAGTCTTCTATATGATAGTAAGGGATTAACAGATTATACTGCTCAATCCTGCTCTATAATGTCCTCCACGCTGAAGCTGCTCCAGAGGGTGTGCATATATAAATCAATAGAACAGGCGATTTTAAGAAACTTTGTAATTGGGTTTATTAGCCAAAAAAATGCATTTTTATTAGGGATGGTTCGAAACTGCAGAACGCTCAGCATCAGATTCCCGCTGTCTGCCCGCTCCGTGGAGCGGGTGGATACAGCCGGAGGACCGCCTGGAAAACTGGGATACAGCCTATGGCTACAGCTACAGCACTGGGCTCTCTCCTCTGAAGTCAGCACTGACCTCTCTGACCTCTGAATATCGGCTTTCACACAGGTCCCATTGTGTAATCCTTTGTTCTCTGCTGGCGACTAATCACCCTCCTCCCCCTGCCCTCTCCATAGGTTACACAGGGCCGACTGATGTAAAAGAGTCAAGATTTCCTGATAATGAGCAGTGAATCAGAGAGAGGAGGGAGGAGGGGGGGAGGGCTGGGGAAAGTCTTTTTGAATGCAGATAATGGCATATTTGCCTAATAAACCCAAATACAAAGTTTCTTAAAATCGCCTGGACTAGTGATTTCTCAAAAAAAAAAATAATAATAAAAATACGACAGTGACACTTTAAGCTTTGGCTGTCCAGGCATGATGGGAGTTGTAGTTTTGCAACAGCTGGAAGGCCAAGGTTCCCTACCCCTGCTATAGGACTTCAGAGCAGCAGTTTACAGTTTGGGATTTGGGTATATCTTCCTGTTGTCTGACCTGATACTTGCTCAGATTGACCACAGACATTCATTCTAACCCTACTTCTTGCCGTCATTCTAACCCTACTTCTTGCGTACAGAGGTTTACGTCCCAGTAGAATTTAGGATTTGCTCTACCATAGACTTGCAATATCATTTATCAATTGCAGTTTAATTTAGCCAACTACAGTTTACCCAGCTGTGTGGAGACAAAGCCCCCATGGAATATTATCTCCCAGGAAGCCGGACCCTATTTCAGAGCAAGCGAATTGCCTTTCTGCCTCAATGAGGATTGTCAACATGCCCCAAGTGTTAATCTAAGGATTCACCTGGGCTATTCTCCAGGTCTGCAAGGTCAGCCAGCCTAGCAATGCTCTGTGGGAAACTTTACACTCCGAGGTCAGAGGAACGGTCAGTCAATTATAAGGGCATTTCTTTATTTGAACAGGAATGTAATTGGAAGCGCAATACCTGAGGTATCAGGACGCACAGGATAAAGTGTCAGTGTAGGTACAATATACTACAATTAGCTGTTAAACAATTCTAGGCCGTCAGGAATTGCTCGGAGTGTTTGAAGACATTGTTGCCCCATGTTGACACACTGATATTACTCTGACACTTTTTCTAATTTAGGTTCCAACATGGGAAAAACTTTATCCCAAACTTACATAGACCAGCGGGTTTTCTTTCAAATCAACTGGTTTCAGAACTTTATAAAGATTTGTAATTAAATTCTATTTAAAAATATCAAGTCTTCCCATACTTATTAGCTACTGTATGTCCTGCAGGAAGTGGTGTATTCTTTTCAGTCTGACAAAGTGGTCTCTGCTGACATCTCTGGCTGAAACAGGAACTGTCCAGAGCAGGAAAGGTTTTTCTATGGGGATTTGCTGCTGCTCTGGACAGTTCCTGTCTTGGACAGAGGTGGCAGCAGAGAGCACTGTGTCAGACTGAAAAGAAAATAACATTTCCTGCAGAACATACAGCAGCCGATAAGTAGAAGTAAATTACAAATCTATTTAGCTTTCTGAAACCAGTTGATTTGAAATAATTATTATTTTTTTTTGCTGGACAACCCCTTTAAGGCCCCATTACAATGGCCGACCTGTCAGGTCAGCGCTCGCTCCTCGTTCCCTGCTCGATCACATGAGCCGACAGTGAGCGGGTAAGAGCGGGGAGCTGCGGGAGGGGGCTATAGGAGATAGCAGCGGTCGATTTTTTCAACATGTTGAAAGACAAGGATCAACCGACATCGTGCATGTCGACTGATCGTTGCCTTTTAACACTAGCTATTACACCAAACGATTAACGGCCGATAGTTGGCCAAATGCGGACGATAATCTCTTTTGTAACAGGGCCTTTAGTTGGTGAAGCCACTCGGTTGGCAGACTGTTGCAAAGCTGGTCGTACACTAGTAACAATGCCAAAAGTTAGAACGACAGATCAGTGACTGATCCCTGCCCTGGTCTGACCCTTTAATTAATAGGATGCAGATCTGTATGTGCACAATCTAGAAAATAGTCTAAATTTATGGGGTACTTAAGGGGTACACCAGGATTAATTTAATATATATCGTACTATAATAGTATATACTTAATGTAAAAATTATAGGTCTGTTAGTTGAGTTTGACAAGTGCTCTCTCCATGGGAGGTGGGATTCGTGTGGCCCCTGAGGTATACAGGACTGGATGTATCAAATAGAAATGGGGTAAACCTCGCTGTAGCATACAGATGATATTATAGAGTGACCCACCACAATTAGGAGATGAGTCCGAGGAGCCAGGGGCTCAAATACTAAGCTTACATTCACATGAATTCTAACTTACTTCAAGTGTAATGGTCTATACACGTATCTGTTCTATAGATATATAGGCCCAGCGCTACTCAAACCAATTTTAAAGGCTGTTACATGGGCCGGGGCTGCATGAACAATCCTTAGTGATGTGTGGCTGACAGCCTATTGTTTCTTAACTAGATTTGAGCGAACCTGGAGCATGCTCGAGACAATCCAAACCCGAACTTTCGGCATTTGATTAGCGGTGGCTGCTGAACTTGGATAAAGCCCTAAGGCTATGTGGAAATCATGGATATAGTCATTGGCTGTATCCATGTTTTCCAGACAACCTTAGAGCTTTATCCAAGTTCAGCAGCCACAGCTAATCAAATGCCGAACATTCGGGTTCGGATCGACTCGGTTTGACACCTTTGGTTTATTCAGTGCATTCTTCAGGTTTCCCTCTAAATTTGTAGAACAATGAGACCATAGCACTTTAAGCATATATATCCTCGGACAAATAGTAAACTTGCGCTGAATTACTGGAATATCCCTCTGAGAGAAATCTATGGATTTGATTCCAGAAATTAGGGAAATGTAGGAAAAGGTGTTTCTGTATGAGGTCTCCCTTTCTTGGAGGCAAATATGCTATAAAATACAATATCACATAGCCAAGTGCAACAATAACAATGGCGGAAACCAAAGAGAGTGACAAAATTTGATTTAGGGGTGGGTTCACAGGCAGCGGATTTCACTCTGCAAGTTCCGCAACGAAATCTGCTGCGATTCTCGGTCCTGTCAGTTTGTATAGGTTTATATACTCACAGCAGATTTTTCAGCCCGCTGCGAATATGTAAACCTCGCCCCCCTTAACCTGCCGCAGCCCAGTGAATACTTTACTCGTCCTCGCTCCGGCCTGCTTCTGTGGCTCTTGGCTCCCTGACGTCCCGCTCAGCCAATCAGTGGCTACGACGGGATAGCGCACTGATTGGCTGAGCAGGACACCAGGGAGCCGGGAGCCACAGAAGCAGGCCGGAGCGCGGACGGGTACAGTATTCACCTGTCAGCGGTGCTTTAAGGGGGGCGGAGTTTACATATTCGCAGCGGAATGAAAAATTCACTGCAACTATATAAACCCATACAAACTGACAGGACCGGGCATCACAGCGAATTTAGTTACAGAACTCGCAGTGTGTAATCCGCTGCATTTCCGGTACTTGTGAACCCACCCTTACACTCTAGGGGAGATTTATTAAACATGGTGTAAAGTGAAACTGGCTCAGTTGCCCCTAGCAACCAATCAGCTTCCACTTTTCATTTTCCAAAGAGTCTGTGAGGAATGAAAGGTGGAATCTGATTGGTTGCTAGGGGCAACTGAGCCAGTTTCACTTTACACCTTGTTTGATAAATCTCCCCCTGTGTATTCTGTTCCCAAATACATGTACAGATTATAAGTAGAACACAATAATGCAGAGAAAAAAAAAATCAATGTATACTTATAGTACCCAATACAAATCACCACATTTGCATAAAAAATTTCATAGTGATATCATGGGTCACAGTGATGGTCCGCCTGAAGGTCCTCCATTGTGTTATCCATCTGCCAGATATACTTACAACTAATGTTGAGTGGTGTTACCGACCTGGTCTCCTTTGGCAACATTCTCTGATCCAGAACACTTGGCATTCGGCAACGCCGTTCAATAACAACCTATGTTAACAAGTAAATGGAACACACTGATACAGGACACAAAACAGTGTCCCTGTGACCCTTAGCAACGCACCTGCCCTGACAGGGGCAATCCCACAAATCTGACCTCCAATGATACCCTAAAAAAAACTAGTCCAGACGGATTTCATCCAGCTATGTAACATGACTCATCAATGGAGCCAGGAAAACAAGATAAAGTGTCAGAAAGTATTAAAGTACAAAAAAAATGCCTATGGGCATAATACACATATGGTCCACACTTAGGAAAATACACAAATACACGCAATAAAACACTTTGGTGTGTAATAAAATATGGCCACAACCCAAAGCGTCCCACACCCTCCCTTAGGCCTCAATCACACACAGGTGATTGATTACACTTGATTGAAAACAAATATAGCAAAAATGTTTTTATTTTTCTAGAAAAAAAAAACATGACACAAAGAACAAGTTATGTTTTAAACTAGTGTTCTCCAGCCTGCATCTCTATATAACTTTCAACATGATCTTACGGCCTTCATTCTACAATTGCTACAAATGTTAAAGCGACTCTGTACCCACAATCTGACCCCTCCAAACTGCTTGTTACTTCGGATAGCTGCTTTTAATCCAAGATCTGTCCTGCGGTCCCTTCGCTGGTGATACAGTTATTGTGCTAAAAAACAACCTTTAAACTTGCAGCCCTGTGTAAAATTGGCGTGACCTAGAGTACCCATGGCCTAGGATGCAACACCCCTCTGTCCCTCCTCCCCCGCCCTCCTCGTTATTAGGAATGCCCCTGGAACATTTTCTCCTATTCATCACCTGTGTGAACGATGCGCATGAGCTGGATTATTAAGGCACCTGTGCAGTGTTCTGACAAGTGATGAATAGGAAAAATGGTGAAGAGGGCGGGAACCAGGGACAGATGGGCGTCGCAATCCTAGGGCACAGACACTATAGGCCACGCCAATTTGACACAGGGCTGCAAGTTTAAAAGTTGTTTTTTAGGACAATAACTGCATCACCTGCCAAACGGACCCCGGGACAGATCTTGGATTAAAAGCAGCTATCCAAAGGTACAAGCAGTTTTGGGGGGGCAGATTGTGAGTACAGAGTCACTTTAAAGTATGCATTCAGTACTATTCTGAAAGGGATTCTTCAGGAAAAAAAAAAAAAAAATATATATATATATATATATATATATGTGTATCTATCTACTGTATCTCTGTGAGCATTATAAAAAGACAAAAGAAGTGATACTCATCTTACCCAATGCCCAACAGCTGCCCTTAACACAGTATCCATTTATCACTCCTTCTTTGTTCCTTTACAGGAGAAGTCCGGCGGATTAGAAAATTTAGCAGCCGTCAGGGGGGACTAACTTACCTGCGTCCGTGCCCGCCAGAAGGCATTTTTCCCCTGAGTTGTAATTAAATCACGGGAAAAAAGGCCTTTCTCCGTTGATGGACTGACTGCTCAGCTAATCAGTGACTGGAGTGGCGTCCCGCCCCAGTCACTAACTGGCTGAGCGGCCACTCTATCAGCCGGGTCATGACGCGTCAGTTCCAGAGATTCTGGCGGGGGTCCCACAGCCGGCTCTGGCGTTCACCAAGGGCATGGGGAGAGGTAAGTTAGTACTCCTTTAAAGGGGTTGTCCGGCGAAAAAAAATTATTCACAGAATAACACACATTACAAAGTTATACAACTTTGTAATGTATGTTATGTCTGTGAATGGCCCCCTTCCCCGTGTCCCACCACCCCCACCCGTGTACCCGGAAGTGTGGTGCGCTATACATTACCTGTCGCGTGCCGACCACGGTCTCCGATCGTCAGCAGTGACGTCTTCTTCGGGAGCTTGGCGGATCTTCCCGAGTGCCGGCCGCCCTCTGCAGCGTCATCCGAAGCTCAGCCGCGATTGGCTGAGCATAACTGTGCTCAGCCAATCGCGGCTGAGCAGCTGATGACGTGGCCGCGTCATCAGCCGCTCAGCCGCGATTGGCTGAGCACAGTTATGCTCAGCCAATCGCGGCTGAGCTTCGGATGACGCTGCAGAGGGTGGCCGGCACTCGGGAAGATCCGCCAAGCTCCCGAAGAAGACGTCACTGCTGACGATCGGAGACCGTGGACGACACGACATGCGGTGAGTATAATGCACCACACTTCCGGGTCTAGCGTGGGTGGGGGGAAACACAGGGAAGGGGGCCATTCACAGACATAACATACATTACAAAGTTGTATAACTTTGTAATGTGTGTTATTCTGTGAATAATTTTTTTTCGCCGGACAACCCCTTTAATGTGTTGTCCCCAGAGGAACTTCCTTACTGAGCCTCTCTCTGACTAAGACAGGACACTACTATCACCAGTCATTGGTTGGTGAGTGGAGCAGTTGCTCTGGACATGACAAAACACAAAAACAAGGAAGAAGCATTGATGATCAGGGACTGTCAAAATGGCAGCTGTGGGAATTGGAGGAGATGAGTATCCCATTTTTTTAATTTCTGGACAATCCCTTTAAAGTATGTCTTCCTTCCTAGTAAATTAAATGCTTTTGTGACACTGCTAATACAGACCAGTTTTTTTTTTTTTTTTTTTAAGAAATGAAAAATTTAGATGATGAACCTATAATTCTCCTTCCTTGGATCTGCTTCTGGCTTCGGCACCACAAATACGCTGCTCTTGGACCCGACCATACAATTAACCACTGTTTCATATATAAACACACTGACCTGAGCCATGATGCAGACTGCCCCAGCCGTGGAAGATATTCATAAGACGATGTGATCATTCCACCACATGTTCCGTGACATGATTTAATCTTCTTGTTCCTCCCAATAAAGGCTGCCTTACTTCCTCATAGGAATCACAGCTGTGCCTTATAAAAGACTCACCATATAAACAAAAACACGTCTTGTTCTAGAGATTGCTTTATAACTACACATATCCATTTCAGTAGCTGGGAGTCTGGAAGGTTCCATCACCCTAATTACTCAGTAATAGCTTGATAATATAATAGATGTAGGTGGACATGTACACATTCCTCACATAGAATAGACAAGTTTTTTCTGTTTTTTTTTATAAAAAAAATTTTTCAAATATTTTGTCCATATTATTAGTAGTAATGTGAAAACTCTGCGATGCATAACTAAAGGCTGCTGGGTCTGGGTGTTATGACCCCACCGATCACTAGGGTATGTGCACACTAAGCAATGGAAGAGGAAAGATTTCGGCTTGAAATTCTTCTCCTTTTCTGCTCTGGCAGAATGCAAGCGGAATTTCAAGCAGAATTTAAGCCCCATTGACTTTTATAGAATTCCTCTTGCAGAATCCGCCAAAAGAATTGATATGTCAATGACATGTCCATTCTTTGGGCGGAACACAGATTCCGCGCGGAATCCGGACGGAAATTTCCACCGTGTGTACTAATGCGCGAAAATACAATAGAAAACAATGGGAGCCAAAACTGCTCATTTTTTACAGGCGGAATTTCAAGCGGAAATGATATGAAAGCAGTAAAATGTACTCATTGGGAACCCGGCCTAAACGAATTACCTGAATTTCTGAAATTATATACAGTTATATTCTAAATAAAACTGGTGTCGATTTTTTTTTTTACCATAATTTATGGTAAATCCAAAGCATAAGGCCACTCCCTTACTACGAGCAGGGCATACAATGTCAAAAAGTTGCAGTTTATTGTACAAATGAGCTGGTTGGAAAGGGATGCGGAATCCCACAATTGAGTAAACATCCACAGAGCAGGGAGAAAGAAAAAAAAAAACATTGAGTAAACATCCACAGAACAGGGAGAAAAAAAAAATAAAAAAAAATAAGTGAGCCCTTGCTGCTGCAGAAGTGCTACTGAGATACTGGGGAGCAATTTCTCCTCTTCTGTGAAACTGTAGTGTATAGGAGACGCCTAGCAGCAGCTAATCTAATCCACTAACTCAGGGACGACTGACAATTAGAGCCCACAGAGTGGAAAACTGAGATCAGTGTATCAGTAATGTGGAGCTATCTGCCCCTAGTGATGCTGCAGGTAACTTTATCATTTAACTCTATTTATATGCATAGGGTTTGGAGCTCTGTATAAGGAAAATTATAATTATATATTAGGAAATAAATCAGCATAGTCAGCTGAACCTTAACATGAAAAGGGTGATGTTCACTGTAGCCAGATGGTGGCGCAGAAGATCGCTTTATTTCCAGCCATTCTCCAAGCAGCGCACAAAACCGTTCATCCGCTTTTACGTGCATCGCCTTCCCTAAATATTATTCATTTCCAGAAAAAAAAGATATCAATTTTTTTTCATTGTAAAGTCTGGAAAAGTAAAGCTCCCATTCTCCGGACCCAGGCATTTTACCGCATTCTTCCATCACTGGCTCGCTGTTTTACAAACTGAAAGAAAGCACACCTGACACTTGTGAGAGCGCTGAAGTGTCTCCGAGCGCGGGATCATGGGCACTATTTACTAAGTGCTGCTAATCCATAAGGTGCCTGATGTCTCGGCAAAGTTTAACGAACGCAGATGGAGGACGATTCATTGCTCCCTGTTGGAAGGCTATGTGCTGATATGGCTATAAATGTGGTCAGTAAAGTTACATGGAAGCCGATATTCTGTTAGAAGGGGGAGACATCCCATGTTCTGGAAGTACAGGAAATTCTGCTGCGTCTGTGACATCTTAATTTCTACAATGCTACAAGATTCTTACAGGACCTTCCATCTTATAGGGAACATTTCAGCTTTTATAAAGTTGCTGTACACCCTAATAGAATCAGCATAGTATTGTGCACGCCTGTAGGGACACATACATGAATGAGAAAAGGGCAATTTCTTTTAAAAACTTGGGTATGCTTTAAATCAGCATCCAGCTGTTGCAAAACTACAATTCCCATCATGCCTGGACAGCCAAAGTTTTGGCTTTGTAGTGTTGCAACAGTTGGAAGGCCGTGAGTTTGACACTTGTGCTTTAAAGGGTTAAATAAGGTCTAGAAATTCCAAACATTGGAAAAGGTGACAAGCTGACACTGAAAGAGTAGTGGATGCCTGGAATAACCTTCCAGCCAATGTGGTAGATAAAAACACAGTAAAGAAATAATAGAACAGAGTTCTTTGTTGTTTTCGTCATCAATCTTCTATGTCTGTTTCTAACAGGACTGACGTCTCTGACAGTCTTCACGCGGCCCCCCCACACTTTTTACAGTTGGCTAAAGACTGAACAGCCTATGAGACATGTTCCAAAACCAGCTCAATGACTTACTCAATGAATATGGTCTGTGCATGGAAGATGCTACAGACCGGATTCATGGACCTCCCGCCATCAAGTAGCATCATGATGCCATGAGTGCCGCAATGGTGTAAATCTTTGCGGCACTGTACTGACACAGCCACACGGCCATGTTTGTGCAGAGCTGTGAAGATTTAAGCCTACACTGCGCATACAAAGCAGGAGGATCTAGTGTCTACACAGCCTAAAAGCAGCATGGATTCTGTAAGGAGCAGGCCAAACTGTATAAAACCCTGGAGTCACATGTCTTACAGCTGTCACTCTGCCTCTCTTTACACCATGTGTGTTCCCAGGCACTCTCCCTCTCAATTTTGGGTTAAAGTGGATCTGTCAGCAGGAAGACAAGGGTGTAAATAAGCACATGGCTAGTCAGCGCTTCTCATCAGGATTCCAGGCATACTCTTTTTTTATTCCCGTACACCGCAAAAGCTCAGCAGGTGTCCACAGCCCATCAGGATCCCAGGTATGGCAGCAGCTGTATGTCCCCGTATTTATCGCCTCTGGACCCACTTGCATCCACCAACCCATTTGACTGTCAAGGACTAAACAGACAGGACATAGACTTGAGCCTCCTTTACATATTAACAAAAAGGCTTATATCCTGGAGCCTGAAATCAATATGGAGTTAAAAGATTATGGCCGGTATCATGATGGCTAGGCCATCAGTTAGGGTAAACTCTGCTACGGAGCACCCTTAGGAGCATTGCCGCTTCATCCTGCCCACCCTCTCCATTGATTATCATTAGAAGGGGCAGGCTGAATGACATGGCAGTTCTCCTAAGGGTGCTCTGAAGCAGACTTTACCCTGACTAACAACGTAGGACCGTCGCCAAGGAGTAGGGTAAGACACATACCTTCCTCCTCAGTGTCCCTGGCGCTATAGGGGGATATGAGCAGGTTAGATTAGTTTAACCTGCTGATAGCATCCCCTTTAACGTTGTAGAGGTATATGCAGACAATCCAGTGCATTACAGTAGATGAGGTTTGCAGACATTTCATCCACCATTTGTGAAAAAAGCTGCATTATAAAAAAAATGCATGTCCATTTATATTGGAAATAAGTTCTGCATTTAGGGTGTATTCACACCTTGCAGATCTGCAGCATTTTTTTTAAATACATAAATTGGTTTCTGTGTGTAAAGCACTATAGTCAAACCTGTGGCCCTCAAGATGATACAGAACTGTGATTCCAATCACGCTTTGGCTGTCCAGGCATGAAAGGAATTGAAAAGAAAAGGAAATCACATCAACCAATCAATAGCAATATCTTTACTGATAGATCGCCATCTAGTGGTCACTTGTAAAACTACAGCTGCTTACCATAATATGGTAAAGTATGAGTTGTCTCTTGAGGAGTAATAAAAAAACGTTAAAAGTATTTAAAGTATTTCACATCAGGGTACTTAAGCAAGTAAATATTACCAGCCTGCTAATAGCTCATGACAAGTCCAGATGATTTATAACTGGATGCTTGTCCCATAACAAACTGCACCTAACAACTTTGTTTTACCAAAACTTGTTATAAAGTAGAGTTTATAAGAATTAGGCTTTATAAAACCTTTAAAAATGTAGTATATACAAATAGCTGAGGCACATATTGTTGCAAGGTGACAATGAAGATGTATATTTGTGCAATTTCCTCACTGCACTTTAGCTTCTATAGGCGTAGCTTGCTCTCCTTCGCCTGCAGAGCTTTAACAGCTAGGTCTGCTCTCTGGGTGAGCAATTCTGCCTCCTCCGCAGTCTTCTGTGCCCGGACGTTCTTTAGCAGGAAATGTGAAATGAAGAGTTTCAAGCCCTCTCGTAGCATTCCCAGCTTTGGGTTGTCAGAGATCCTGATGAAAGAACATGACAAAAACATGTTACCCTTTCCACAGACATTTACAGGACTAAGTAGATAAGGGGTATATAGGTTTAGGCACGACATGGCTTGTGTCTGGCACTGCACCTCGTGTCTACTGCCTTCAATAAAGCAAAGTTGCGATACCAGGCACAATGGGCAAGCAATGGGCACAGTGTATTGCTTCACTTACCATTTAAAACTTGTTGCAAAATTCCCAGCCACATATAGCTGATCACAGGGGGCCCAGCATTGCATATACCTTGTGAGCAGCTTATTTTTGGACAATCCCTTTTAAAAAAGATAACTAAGAGTGATATTAAAGGGGTTGTTCACAAAAATTTTGAACTGGTAGCCAAAAAGTTACTCCTATTAAAAAAACTCAAGTCTTCCAGTACAACTGCTGTATGTAGAGGATTTGGTGTATTCTTTCCAGTCTGGAGAGCAGTAGTGGTTTCCTATGAGGATTTGCTACTGCTCTGGGACAGTTCCTGTCATGGACAGAGGTGACAGCAGAGAGCACTGTGGTCAGGCTTCCTGCAGGATGAACAGCAGCTGATAAGTATTGGAAGACTTGAAATTTTTTTTTAACAGAATTAAATTACAAATCTCTGGCACCAGTTGATTTGAAAGCAACAATTTTTTTGTTTTGTTTTGTTTTTAGGGAGGCAGATTACTGCCTGCTGTGAGTGTGATTGTGATTGCAAGACCATAGGCTCAGGTCATACATTTATCAGCCACACATTCCCTATTACACGGGAGATATGCTGCCGAGGAACAAGGCTTTTTAATATGCCAAAACCCCCGGATCAGCGGACAAGTTACTTGGTTGTCGGCTGCTTTCTGGGTCCATTACACGGGGCGATATCAGCCTGTGTAGTAGGGCCCTAACTCTTCTTCACAGTCTGGAACATGGATGTGTGCAACACCTTTTCCCCATTTGTGTTTTCTTCTGGTGTAAACCATGAAGCCACTTACTTTCCAAATATAACGGCGAGATCATCAGGTTCAGAGTCCATCAGCAGCTTGAAGAGAACTTGACGCAGGAAGGAAACTTTAATCTTATCCAATTCGCTGAATTCTATGACCTGGAGAGAGACATATACAATGGACTTTAGAAGCTTTAGTGCTTTGGGGTTAAAAGCTAGATTGCCATCTGTTTACCCCCTTTTATAGAGTAGGCATCAATCCTTGAGCAAGACAACCTACTGGCCTATAACACAACACATGCCAGTCCAGTGTTTTCTTTAAGGAGAAAATTATCCAAATACAATACTACATAAGTGTACTGTGGAAATAGAACTCAGGATTTCTTGAATGCAAAAGTTCAATGTAATGTGAGAGTAACACCGTATAACCAGCCAGCATACCACAAGAATGACGATATTTGGATAATGGTACTCATACTCTGTTTCCTGACCTCCCCTATACTTACCTTAAAAATAGATAGCGGTAGGGATTTACTTTTTAAAAGCTGACCCAGAAAGAGTGTGAGGTTGGAGAATGTGGATGCTGACAAGCTCCCCAAGTCACGGAACTTATCCCACATACTGAATTGGAACGTCATCTGTAAGATAAGGAAATTGTATATCATACCAAACCTGACTCCATAGGGAGGTGGAATAACACATAGTAGTAGAATAATACGTCTACTAAATGACCAGCGGTATTATAAGTTACTGGTGTAATCTAACATTCCACATTTGGAGCTAAAATTGAGATAGTAAAAGAACAAAAGAAAACAAACATTTAAAGGGAGCCTTAAAGGGGTTTGTCAGCAGATTTATGCTGCCCAAACCACAGGCAGCATGAAATTCCAACATTACAAAGGACTAATGAATAATTATACGTCCTGTATCAATTCCTTGCGATTTTTCAAAGCACTGTTATTTAGAGGAACTCTTTATTGGTCACTTCCAGGGGGATTAAAGCCCCTATTCCACGGGGTGACTATGAGGAGCAAACGAGCGCTATTAGCGCTCATTTGCTCCTCGTTCCCCGCTAATCCACGCGACAGCAGCGAGCAGGTGAGTGCGGGAGGGGCTGCGGGCAGCCCATATAGGATAGTGGCAATCTGCTGCCGCCGCTCCTATTCTACGCTGTCAGCGCTCGTTTGCTCCTCATTCACCGCTCACTATTACACGTAGCGGCAGGGTGATCGCTAGACCGTCTGGGCAGACCATAGATAATAGTGGCGGTCTGCTGCCGCCGCTCCTGTGCAGCAGATCGCTGCTATCACAGTCGTTTGTTTTTCAACATGCTTGAAAGACAAACGACGCAACGATCAACTGACATGAACGATGTCGGCTGATTGTTGCCTTCTATTCCACGGGACGATTATCGGCCGTAACGGCCGATATCATCCAATAATCATTCTGTGGAATACGACCTTAAGATCTGTCCTTGTAATGAGCATGCGGCTTGTTACTAGGCAGAGCTCCTATACATATACTGCACTTGTGTGATCATCACGTACGCAGGAAACTATAAAGGTTTCTAATAATTGACAGCAAGCAGAGATACAGAAAGCAAATACAATTCTCATATACTTTCGGTATAACTTTTCACTATATAATAAATTTATATTTGTATTACCCACTGACTAAGTGTGGTTACCTCCATAGTCCAGAAGCATTGTTATTGCTGGCTCACAACCAGTGCTATCTGCTGGGCTTAAGTAGAGTCTGCTTCCCAACCAGCAGTATTTAAAGCGAGGTACATTCCCTTTCAATGTTGCACATTATTAGCACGGCGCCGGCGCAGGGAAGCTGGTGCCGGTCCTTTTTTTTTTTTTTTTTAACCATGGCCTGGTTCTCACACACGGCGCCAGTCTATTACTGAGCACCAGCCTGGGCCGAAGCACTGCACTCCCTCCCTCTGTGACATGGCTTCAATGATTCTAATGGAGCTGCATCACAGAGGGGAGAAGTGTGCACCACTCCCCAGCTCACCGCTCAATCTGACCTGCAAGGCACAGGCACCATAGATTTATGATGGAGCGTGTCTCCTACAACACGCTAAATCAAGTGGCAGACGAGGGAGTGAAGCGGGCAGCCGTGCGCTTCAGCCACCTATATTTAGAGCTTGCTGGGGGTCTCAGAACCAAAACTACTACCGACCAAAACTTGTGAAAAGTTTATTTAAATAATAAGGACACTTCAAGTAAAGTTCAGAAGCCTTTTGAGGCCTAAGCCCACAGTAAGACAACATGATCTTACATTTTTTTTAAAGGCTTCATTTACAGCAATTGTGTCTCTATGGTAACAGACTGCAAACAGTCTGATCCTGCAGACTACTCCCTGCAAACTGTCCCTTACTTCTTGTTAACATACATTATTAGTTCTTACAAGAGATGATGTATAATTATATTACATAATTAGACTACATACACTCTGGTGTTGTTAGTCTGTTACTATGAAGATGCGTATATTTGAAAAAGTTGTGGACACAAAACAGTAAAAAATGTTTAACCAAAAACCCTTTGCAAAGCTACTAAACTTCTTTTCCCCTTTCAGACGCATTGGATAAATAAAAATGGTAGATGTTATAATGTAATGGATCATTACCAGGAACCTTCTATCGTATTCACAGAACTTGCTGGACAGGAAGGCATAGAAAGGGTTGTAGGTTTTCTCCTGTAGACAACAGTCAATGAGAACATGGACTATCTCTCTTTCTTGATGATCTTTCAGGCCTAACCTGAAGTAAAGAAAAGAAAAATAAATGGAGCCCCCCTTATTTCCTAATAGTTATACAACACCAATGTAGTGTGCAGAGCTTACAATGTCATCACGGACGTCCATTCTTGAGCTACATCGTGCACATATACACTGGGGATAGTTTTCAGGGAAACAGAAATCAATAGTACAGGCGATTTTAAGAAACTTTGTAATTGGGTTTATTAGCCGAAAAATGCATTTTTATCATGAAAAAGCAGTTTGAAGCTCTCCCCCCTTGCCTTCATGGTTCACTTATGGAAAGGGGAGGGGTGGAGGGAGATGAGGCACCAAAACAGGACAACAAAAAGTTAATTTACAGCTACATCACCAGGCTCTGTCCTCTGAAGTCAGCACTGACCTCTCTGACCTATGAATAGTGGCTTTCACACAGGTCCTGCTGTGTAATCCTTTGTTCTCTGCTGCCGACTTATCTCCCTCCTCCCCCTTCCCCTCTCCATAGGTTGCACAGGGCTCGACTGATGTAAAAGTCGAGATTTCCTGATAATGAGCAGTGAATGAGAGAGGAGGGGGGGGGGGGGGAGGGACCTGGAAAAAGGCTTTTTGAATGCAGATAATGGCATACTTGCCTAATAAATAAACCCAATTACAAAGTTTTTTAAAATCGCCTGTACTATTGATTTCTGCAAATAAAAAATTAAAACAAAAAAAAAAAAACGCTTTAAAGCTCAAGGAGAAAATACAGGCTTAACTCATATGCTCTGTTAAACATAGGACGCCAGTGCACTTCCCCATACAACCTATCAGTAAGAATTGCATTGTACATCAGTGCACACACTTCCCAAGCATATAATTCCTCTGCCCCTGCCCCACGAACATATTTTTATATTCTTCCATGCTGTGTGTAAATTTGTGCCAACTAGGTATCAGGGTGTTCACTCCGGCCTAAGTAGTCACAGTCTAGGGGATGTACTTGTGGTGTAATCACGCCTCTCTGGGCATGATTACCAGCGCAATGCCTTACATTCATCAGACAGGTATACCATGCATACCCAATCCAATGTCAGTATTCAAAATAGCCTTGAACTCATTCTCCTTTACAGAGCGCTGCTGGAAGTATCATTTGGACCCTGCTCCACAGGAGAAATATAACTTGTTCACCTCTAAGAATATACATAATGGTAAACTGTGCCACAAAGTCAAAACAATGCTTCCAGTGGCGCTCTGTAAAGGAGAAAGCGTTTGAGGCTATTTCGGACATGCGCAGTACAGCGGGAATAGAATGCCACTCTAGTGCGCATGTCTGCCTGAATACAGACCTTGCAGCAGGTTCGTACAGCCACCTCTTTGTGATAAGCGCAAGGTACTGCGTCCAGAGAGGCGTGATACAGCACAAGTACATCCCCTAGACCATGACTAGTTAGGACAGACGAACCGCCCCGATACCTAGTTGGCATGAATTTACATACAGCACGGGAGATTATAAAAGTATGTGTGTGTGGCATGCCGGGCAGGGGAAACAGTTTTATGTTTGAAGTGTGCGCACTGACGTATTTGCACTGTTTAAGGGGTTTATAGCGATTGTGAAGTTGTGGGCTTACTGAAAGAGTAGTAGATGCTTGGAACAAACTTCCAGCAGATGTGGTAGGTAAATCCACACTAGTAAAGGCGATTTTAAGAAACTTTGTACTTGGGTTTACAAGGCAAATATGCCATTATCTGCATTCAAAAAGACTTTCCCCAGGTCCCCCCCTCCCTCCTCTCTCACTGCTCATTATCAGGAAATCTCGACTCTTTTACATCAGTCGTGCCCTGTCTGTTCTATAGAGGGAGATTAGTCGGAAGCAGAGAGCAGAGAACAAAGGTTTACACAGCGGGAGCGATATTCAGAGGTCAGAGAGGTCAGTGCAGAGTTCAGAGGAGATAGCCCGGTGATGTAGCTGTAAATTAACTCTTTGTTGTCCTGTTTTGGTGCCTTATCTCCCTCCATCCCTCCCCTCTTCATAGAGAACAATGAAGACAGGGGGGAGAGCTTGAAACTGATTTTTCATGATAAAAATGCATTTTTCGGCTAATAAACCAAATTACAAAGTTTCTTAAAAATCGTCTGTACTATTGATTTCTGCAAAAATAAATAAATAAAATTAAACGACAGTGACACTTTAAACCTGGCTGGGATAAACACATATCTATCCAAAGATAATAAGAAGGGAAATACTAAAAGGGCAGAGTAGATGGAGCCAGTGGTCTTTTTCTGCTGACAATCCTCTATGTTTCTATTATTGTTTCCCTTTAAAATAAAATGAATGGAAAATTGTCCAGCATTGCACTAGGGAAGAAATTAAGGTAACCAGAACCCATGTCTGTCAGTGTGGTCTCTTTCATAAGTGCTTTACTTACTTTAGTAGCTTCTCAAACGCATCCAAATAATCTTCACTGGTCATGACAACACAGAAGATATTTCTCCTGATGTCTGTGTTCATCCGCTGCTTGCGAGCCAGGTCCATGATCTTTGCACTGACCTGAAAGACATGATAAATGCAAGTTAACAAACTTAGCAAAAAGTAGATGGCTGTTTTTTCTACATACAGATTACAGCCAACAGAATGAAAAGTTAATTTGAAAACAGTTCATTTAAAGCAATTGTTCAAAAACAAAAAAACAACTTTTAAATAAACTAGTCCCACCAAGTGCCAGAGATTTGTAATTTACTTCTATTTAAAAAATCTCCACTCTTCCAGTACTTATCAGCTGCTGTATGTCCTGCAGGAAGTGGTGTATTCTTTCCAGTCTGACACAGTGCTCTCTGCTGCCACCTCTGTCCGTGTCAGGAACTGTCTAGAGCAGTAGCAAATCCCCATAGAAAACCTCTCCTGCTCTCCAGACTGGAACAAATACACCATTTCCTGCAGGACATACATCAGCTGATAAGTAGTGGAAGACTTGAGTTTTTTTTAATTGAAGTAAAATTACAAATCTCTGGCACCAGTTGATTTGAAATATTTTTTTTTTTTTTGGGGGGGGGGGTGAACTTCCCTTTTAATAAAGGAGGATCACTGAACACAGAATATTGGTCGGACAAACAAGAAGTGAAGTGTCCACAACGTGTTGGCATATTTTGTGCATCTTACATAAAGTACAACGTGTTTTTTACTTTTTCGATCCATTAATAAAGAAGATTTTTATCTGTGTCGGAGCCATTCCATGTTTTGGAGGACTACGTAGCAGTGTATGCCATGTTAGTTTAGAGGTGCCTTTTGTGTTATTTAATGTCAAATCACAGGTTTAGTGTTGCTTGAAGGGGTTATCCAAGAATAAAGGCTGGCTACTTTAAAAGCACTGCTACTTTTTTAGAAAAATAGCACCACCCGTTTCCTCAGGTTGTGTGCAGTATTAGGCTGGGTTCACACTACGTATATTTCAGTCAGTATTGTGGTCCTCATATTGCAACCAAAACCAGGAGTGGATTAAAAACACAGAAAGGCTCTGTTCACACAATGTTGAAATTGAGTGGATGGCCGCCATATAACAGTAAATAACGGCCATTATTTCAATATAACAGCCGTTGTTTTAAGATAACAGCAAATATTTGCCATCCACTCAATTTCAACATTGTGTGAGCAGATCCTTTCTGTGTTTTTAATCCACTCCTGGTTTTGGTTGCAAATATGAGGACCACAATACTGACTGAAATATACGTAGTGTGAACCCAGCCTTACAATTCATCTCCATTAACTTCAATAGAACTTAGGTGCAATACCACTGCCTAAACTGATGACAAATATGGCGCTGTTTCTGGGAAAAAAGCAGCCATGTTATTCTAAGCCTAGACAACCCCTTTAAAATTAGGGGCCATCCGAAGACCTTATTATTGTCTGCACTATAAGCAGGATATAGCATTGAATTAATACCTTTCCAACCGCTGGTGCTGAACCCTTGGATGAGGACTGTCCAATCATTGGTGCTCCACTCCATGATGACCCGACAATCCACCAGCGGCCAACCTTGTCAGCTTCCAGAATATTCTCCAGGGATACGCGGAGACGAGTGTCACTCCCGGATACACTGTTGTGAACCTGCACAAACACACCATATTTATAAAGCTATACCCTTATCTATTGCAATTTTTTTTTTTAATGCATAGTAGATGAAGCTCCATTTACTGCAGAATGATTGTGGTATAACAAGCCCAGATGAGAATACCCTTTAAGGCATTAATAATATGAGCTGTTTCTCAAAAGTGGAAACGTTACTCAGGGGTTCAGCTGGGAAAATAATATTGGAAATTATTGAGATAATGATAACTTTTTTTCCCATTAGGCAGGGTTCATACTATGTTTTTGTAATCCGTTTTGTTTGCAAAAAAATTGTGTGCATCCGTTTTTCCATCGACTTCCATTATAAAAAACGCATCCTTTTTTTAAACATACAAAAAAAAAACTACTTGACCTTATTTTTGTGTACATTTTAAAAAAAAAAGATGCGTTTTGATCCTTTTTTTTATAATGAAAGTCAATGGAAAAACGGACGCACACAATTGCATCCGTTTTCCTACCAGAAAAACCGATTGCAAAAAGTAGTCTGAACCCAGCCTTACTTACCAGTGAGCGTTGAAGCTTCCGTAGTTTCTCCACAGGTTCGGGGTCGTAACCTGGTATCTTACGCATATCATTGTTCTTTAATGCCAACATAATCTCCAACATAAACCGGACCTAGAGCAGAAACAAATCTTATATGATCACTGTATCACAAGGCATGGTAGACAAAATCTTAGTATCATTTTCACCCCTTAACACAGGTGTAGGGAACCTTGGCACACCAGCTGTTGCAAAAGTACAACTCCCATCATGCCTGGACATCCAAAGCTTTAGGCCAGGGTTCCCTACCCGAGCCTCAATAACCCCATGGTGTGGTATTAACCCCTTCGGGACCAGGCTAATTTTCGTTTTTGCGTTTTCGTTTTTTCCTCCTTGTGCTTAAAAGGCCATAGCACTTGCATTTTTACACCTACACCTTACACCTTTTTGCGTCACTAATTGTACTTTGCAATTACAGGCTGAATTTTTGCATAAAGTATACTACGAAACCAGAAAAAAATTCAAAGTGTGGTGAAATTGAAAAAAAAAAAACGCATTTCTTTTATTTGGGGGGGAATGTGTTTTTACGCCATTCGCCCTAGGGTAAAACTGACTTGTTATGCATGTTCCTCAAGTCGTTACGATTAAAACGATATATAACATGTATAACTTATATTGTATCTGATGGCCTGTAAAAAATTCAAACCATTGTTAACAAGTTCTTTAAAAATCGCTCTATTCCCAGGCTTATATCGCTTTTATCCTTTGGTCTATGGGGCTGTATGATGTGTCATTTTTTGCGCCATGACATGTACTTTCTATCGGTACCTTAATTGCGCATATACGACTTTTTGATAGCTTTTTATTAAATTTTTTCTGGATTTGATGCGACCAAAAATGCGCAATTTTGCACATTGGGATTTTTTTGTGCTGACGCC
The DNA here is from genome assembly GCF_027789765.1 of Dendropsophus ebraccatus. Lineage (NCBI taxonomy): Eukaryota > Metazoa > Chordata > Amphibia > Anura > Hylidae > Dendropsophus > Dendropsophus ebraccatus. The sequence continues at coordinate 186,971,814 of NC_091455.1, read as the reverse complement.
GTTTACCGTACGAGATCAGGAATGTGATTAAATAATAGTTCGCCCGATTACGCACGCGTCGATACCAAACATGTTTATTTATTTACTTTTATTTAGAACCAGGGAAAAGGGGGGTGATTAAGACTTTTATTAGGGGAGGGGGCTTTTTACTTATAAGAATACTTTTTTTTTTTTTTTTTTTTTTTTTTACACATATACTAGAAGCCCCCCTAGGGGACTTCTAGTATATACACTTTGATCTCTCATTGAGATCTTTGCTGTATACTTATACAGCAAACATCAATGAGATCGGCACTCGTTTGCTTTCGGCTGCTGCAGCCGAAAACAAACGAGTGCCGAGCCGGGGACGGCGCCATCTTGGAGCGGTCCCCGGCTGGCTTCAGTTACGGAGATAGCTCCTCCGGGATAACGTCCCGGAGGAGCGATCTCCGCCCCTAGACACCAGGGAAATGCTGTATCTGGTAATCGGATGCAGCTGTCATGTTTGACAGCTGCATCTGATTACTGTATTAGCGGGCACGGCGATCGGACCGTGCCCGCTAATACCGGCGGTCCCGGGCTACAAGCGGCACCCGGGACCGCCGCGGTTCAGGTGAACGCCCGCACCTGCGCGAGGACGTACAGTTACGTCCTCGTGCGGGAAAGGGTTAAAACATGTTAGTCATAACTGCATACTGACTTAACAGTATTAACAGTTCAAGAAGAAAAAAAAATAGAGGGGGTACGCACCGTCCGATGCAACCGTCTTTATTTCACAGAACACACAAGTAAAATGTAGCATACGAGAGCAGGTGGGGGGACGCCACACGCAGTATGCAGTTGCTGCCGTTTTTCGTGCATGCTTCTTCAGAAGAAGCACGCGCATGCGTGAGAAACGGCTGTAACTGCTTACTGCATGTGAAGTCCCCCCACCTGCTCTCGCATGCTACATTTTAGCTTGTGTGTTCTATGAAATAAAGAAGGTTGCATCGGACGGTGCGTACCCCCTCTATTTTCTTTTCTTCTTAAACTGTTAGTATTTACGGCACTGTTTAGAGGGATAGGAGCACCCGTCATCAACAGTCAGTTCACTCTCAACACGCCAAGCAATTCCTCCCACTAACCTCCAGTTGCCGCAGGATAGGCAGTGCCGGCCGCTGTATCTATTGCTAGTATCGTGACTTAACAGTATGACATGGTAGTAAGGCCCAAGTAGAGCAGCTGTGCAGAGACACACAATGATGGGCGAAATAGAGACAACTACTAACTACACTATTGCATAGTTTGGATCTTACAATGGCCTCTAGATCTGCCATCGTACTATATCAGGATCTGCCAGAAGCAGGGCACAATGGGAGGCCTATCAGCGATATATGGTTCAGAGTGGACAACTACACAATGGCATCTACATGCCCAGATAGGGGGGCACATAGACAGGCTAGTCCAGAAGTTAGAAAATACATTTTGGCTTGGTTCTCACTCGAGACTGATCCTGGAACTTCTTATCCACACTGCCGGCCTTGTTTTGAGCCTCGCAGATCAGTTCCTTCAGAGCCAAAGCATCGTCTTTCCGTAGAGAGAAGCCGACATTCTTCAGTAGCAGCAGGATGAGCTCGATGTTCCTCTCCGTGAACATGGACACCAGCATCTTCAGAATATCAAACACCAGGCGGGAGTCTACGACATGGAAGTTGTACAAGTGTCCAATGAAGGTGATCAGGTTATCGCACTCTTTACTGTCTGTGACGTCCTCATACTGGTCATGGAACTGCTTCACCACCGTTTCCAGGATGTGCGCCCCCACCTGGTAACACAAAGAAAGTTGCTAGATTAATATTGCACCCACAATAAATATGAGAAAATCCACATTTCTATACAGGAATCAGTTCTGCAGATGCTGGACTACTTGTAAATATATATAACACGCCAACAATATATCGTATACAACTTATTACCTCAATCCCCACTGTATGGTGCAATATACTGATGAGAAGTACGTGCTCCATCATAAGCCGGTCCGGCATCTTTGCTGGGGTGATGCAGGCATTGAGGAGAACACCGGATAACACGTCATTCATGTCCTTTCTGCTGTTGGTCATGTAGAGTTCTTCAAGTTGCCCCCTGATAGACGCCATGTTCGGTTCACTCAGTCTATAACATCATAATATAAAATGTTAGATTTTGCTTTGATATATACGACTTTACACCACAAAGACCTGCAGATCATTTGTCAGTATCTCCAGCAGCTCCCATAGACAGTACATGAAGTGACAGCGGGCACAACCAATCCATTCCCGAGACTGTGGGGTCTGATCAAATACTTATTCCCCATCTTGTAAATAGGGAAAGAGTGTTAATGGCTAGAATACCCTATAAGTAAGTAATATAGGAAGAAAAAATATGAAATCGTAAACAATTATGGTCACCATTACAGCTATATGGCTCTCCAAGGAAAATGATAAAACATATATATATATATATATATATATATATATATATATATATATATACATATATACACACACACATATATATATATATATAGAGAGAGAGAGAAATATATACTGCAATATCTATTCCTTAAAGTGTAGAATAAAGCAGGTATTCCCTAAAGTGTATAGGGATTGGGGGCAGTTCAGAGGTCAGACCCCCCCCCCCCCCCCCCCCCCCCCCCCCCGGTGATCTCTTACTTGTTCCCAATCCTGTGGATAGGGGACAAGTTACATATTCTTGGAATACTCCTTTAACTTGGGTAGCTTTTACATTCAGTGGCTGGAAAAGCTGGATGGCTCAAATAGGTGTCATCCAGCTTTGCCAGAAACAGATATAACTAAAGCTGGTAATGCACCCATAGCCGACAGCTATGACCCCAGGTTGAGCGGAAAGCGCACGTATTATCCGTAGAAAGGGAGGAATAATAAGGAAAGGTTCCCATCAGCGATGGCTTGTTCTGTACTATAAATCTGCAGCCTGTCACTCTGCGGAGGGATATGGCGCTCATCTATCACCTCCCAATTAATATTTAATCACAATGATAATCTATGAGACTAAAAGTGGAGAAATCTACGGCTCCAGAAAGATATCAACTTGTAGTAACAAAGGGTAAACTCCATACATCACTGAGTGACCCCCGGCATCGCCTCCAAACAAGGGAGTCCGTGAATCAGCTGAGGCCGGAGAGCGATCTAGAGATGATGGAGCTTCATGCTGTCAATTAGAAAATATGAGGAATAAAAAAAAAAGCACTCCAGGCACGGAGCCAAGACACAGCGGGCGACCCAGGACATGGCATGCTGTGACTAAGATGGAGGCGTCATGTGATACCTGTTCATCAGTCCCTTCACACTCTTCCTCAGTCGCTCCAGCTCTTCTCGCCTCTTTGCATCTGCAGCTTCAGAAGTCTGTCTGAGATGGGGAGGAACGTACTTGTTGTCCTGATCCGGAGCAGTCTGTGAGAAAGAATCTCCTATGTAAGAGCAGTATATTACAGGACAGGTGTGTTCTCTCCAATGTAAGAGCAGTATATTACAGGACAGGTGTGTTCTCCTATGTAAGAGCAGTATATTACAGGACAGGTGTGTTCTCCTATGTAAGAGCAGTATATTACAGGACAGGTGTGTTCTCCTATGTAAGAGCAGTATATTACAGGACAGGTGTGTTCTCCTATGTAAGAGCAGTATATTACAGGACAGGTGTGTTCTCCTATGTAAGAGCAGTATATTACAGGACAGGTGTGTTCCCCTATGTAAGAGCGGTATATTACAGGACACGTCCTCTCTCTCCTATGTAAGAGCAGTATATTACAGGACAGGTCCTCTCTCCTATGTAAGAGCAGTATATTACAGGACAGGTGTGTTCTCCTATGTAAGAGCAGTATATTACAGGACAGGTGTGTTCTCCTATGTAAGAGCAGTATATTACAGGACAGGTGTGTTCTCCTATGTAAGAGCAGTATATTACAGGACAGGTGTGTTCTCCTATGTAAGAGCAGTATATTACAGGACAGGTCCTCTCTCCTATGTAAGAGCAGTATATTACAGGACACGTCCTCTCTCTCCTATGTAAGAGCAGTATATTACAGGACAGGTCCTCTCTCTCCTATGTAAGGGCAGTATATTACAGGACAGGTCCTCTCTCCTATGTAAGAGCAGTATATTACAGGACAGGTCCCCTCTCTCCTATGTAAGAGCAGTATATTACAGGACAGGTCCTCTCTCTCCTATGTAAGAGCAGTATATTACAGGACAGGTGTGTTCTCTCCTATGTAAGAGCAGTATATTACAGGACAGGTGTGCTCTCCTATGTAAGAGCACTATATTACAGGACAGGTGTGCTCTCCTATGTAAGAGCACTATATTACAGGACAGGTCCTCTCTCCTATGTAAGAGCAGTATATTACAGGACAGGTGTGCTCTCCTATGTAAGAGCAGTATTTTACAGGACAGGTCCTCTCTCCTATGTAAGAGCAGTATATTACAGGACAGGTCCTCTCTCCTATGTAAGAGCAGTATATTACAGGACAGGTGTGGTCTCCTATGTAAGAGCAGTATATTACAGGACAGGTGTGTTCTCCTATGTAAGAGCAGTATATTACAGGACAGGTGTGTTCTCCTATGTAAGAGCAGTATATTACAGGACAGGTGTGTTCTCCTATGTAAGAGCAGTATATTACAGGACAGGTGTGTTCTCCTATGTAAGAGCAGTATATTACAGGACAGGTGTGTTCTCCTATGTAAGAGCAGTATATTACAGGACAGGTCCTCTCTCTCCTATGTAAGAGCAGTATATTACAGGACAGGTCCTCTCTCCTATGTAAGAGCAGTATATTACAGGACAGGTCCTCTCTCTCCTATGTAACAGCAGTATATTACAGGACAGGTCCTCTCTCCTATGTAAGAGCAGTATATTACAGGACAGGTCCTCTCCCTCCTATGTAAAAGCAGTATATTACAGGACAGGTCCTCTGTCTCCTATGTAAGAGCAGTATATTACAGGACAGGTCCTCTCCCTCCTATGTAAGAGCAGTATATTACAGGACAGGTCCTCTCTCTCCTACGTAAGAGCAGTATATTACAGGACAGGTCCTCTCTCCTATGTAAGAGCAGTATATTACAGGACAGGTGTGTTCTCCTATGTAAGAGCAGTATATTACAGGACAGGTCCTCTCTCTCCTATGTAAGAGCAGTATATTACAGGGCAGGTGTGTTCTCCTATGTAAGAGCAGTATATTAAAGGACAGTTCCTCTCTCACCTATGTAAGAGCAGTATATTACAGGACAGGTCCTCTCTCCTATGTAAGAGCAGTATATTACAGGACAGTTCCTCTCTCACCTATGTAAGAGCAGTATATTACAGGACAGGTCCTCTCTCCTATGTAAGAGCAGTATATTACAGGACAGGTCCTCTCTCCTATGTAAGAGCAGTATATTACAGGACAGGTGTGTTCTCCTATGTAAAAGCAGTATATTACAGGACAGGTCCTCTCTCTCCTATGTAAGAGCAGTATATTACAGGACAGGTGTGTTCTCCTATGTAAGAGCAGTATATTACAGGACAGGTGTGTTCTCCTATGTAAGAGCAGTATATTACAGGACAGGTCCTCTCTCCTATGTAAGAGCAGTATATTACAGGACAGGTCCTCTCTCTCCTATGTAAGAGCAGTATATTACAGGACAGGTCCTCTCTCCTATGTAAGAGCAGTATATTACAGGACAGGTCTGTGTCTTTCTTAATATATCCTATTACAAAGTGTACACTATGCAGCTCTGAAGGCAGGCCAATCCACCCCCAGTGGGAGAACCCCCCCGCCCATCTAAGACGCTGCTCCATTAAAATGAATGAAGCCGCATCATAGAGGGACGGGGATTTCCTCCCACTGGGGGTGGGTCGGCCCGCCTTCACAGCTGCAGCCTGGGCCTGATAGTACATTCACTTTAAAGGAGAAGTCCCGTCCTAGTCACTGTGGGGTGTGAGGAGTTCACTTTTAGTTATTTTCACACCCACACCCCTCTACCTGCAGATTTCATAGTTGGTGGGACTTTTCCTTCAAATGGGAATCCCCTTTAAGATCTTATGGTGCGTTTACACAGAGAGATTTGACAGATTTTGGAAGCCAAAGCCAGGAATGGATTTGAATAGAGGAGAAATTTCAGGCTTTCCTATATGACCTGCTCCCTGTTTATAGCCTGTTCCTGGCTTTGGCTTCAAAAATCTGTCAGATAAATCTCTCTGTGTAAAAGCACCATAAGAATATGCTATAATGTTGAACCTTATTAAGTGGCTCCTCCACGTTTTCGTCATCTGAGCCCTGAGAAGCCCCTTCTGACTGATCATCCTCCTCCTCCTGACCAGCATCTTCTCCTGATTCCTCCAGCTCTTGCTCTATGGTCTCCTCCTCCTCCTCAGACTGCTCTTCTTCCTCAGAGGAACCTTTTTCTCCATCATCTTCCTCCATGTCCTCTCCTCCATCACTGTGTCCTTCCCCATCACTGCCCTCCTCGCTCTCGGACTCTTCCTCCTCCCTCTCGGACTCTTCTTCCTCCTCCGGCTGCTCGGACAGTCTGTGCAGCTTATCCGCTGTGTTCATCTCCTCTTCCCCATCATCATAGAGGCCGAATGTAGCGGCCCCTGGCTCCAGGACCCCCAGGATATAATCCAGCCCATCCTGGGTGAAGGCCTGAGGTAAGGAGCTCTTGCTTCTCCTCTTGTTCATCCTCAGGCTCTTCTCCAGCCTCTTGATCTCCTTCTCCTCCCTCTCATTGGCCTCCAGCAGAGCCTTCCTCCTGGCCTCCTCCTTGTTGGGCTTCTTCTTCCTCTTCTTCTTCTTGGGGTCAGGCTGCTTGGCTGGGGCTGCTGCTTCCTTCACCTGGTCCCCCTTCCTGCTCTCCTGACTGGGGGCTGCTGGGGGCTTCTTTGCAGGGGGCTGACTAGCCTTAGATCCCCCCTGATCATTGCCACTAGCCCCCTGGGGTCCTTGTTTGCCCGAGAACTTCCTCTCATAGTAAGCTTTCCTTCTGATCTTCTTGGAGAGGCGCTTCTCCTTCCTCAGCTCCTTACGGCTCTTCGCTCTGCCTCCAGTCCCCTGGAATCCTACAGGACCACGAATCTCAGCATCCAAGCCGCTGCCCTCGGCTTTCTCCACAAACTGCTGCACGGAGAGCTGGAGCTTCTTAATCTGCTCGGGCCCGGCACGGCCGGAGTTCTTACGCTTCATCCCCGTTGCTTACAGATACACATCACCCACGTTGGACATGGGCGCCGCCATACTGCGGAACACGAGCTGCTTCCGGCAGAGAGCGAGCGAGCCGTGCTGTACTGCCTACGGCGGCTCTATAATACACAGCGCCACCTTGTGCTCCAGCGGAGAATGACAGTTCTCACTGCTCTGGAAATTTGCTCTATTTCCTATCAATAATAGGAAAAGAAACTTTGCTTGGGAAAATGTTTGGTATTGTTCCTATTCCCATGGTATTTTTGAATAAATAAATAAATGGCCGTTGTTTTAAAATAATGGTAATTGTTTGGTAATTGGACAAGGGGAATAATAGGGTTCTTTTCACACCACTATTCGATAGAGCAGAATCCAGTAAAAAAATAAATATATAGAATTTGGCGCATGTGTGTGTGTGTGTGTATATATATATATATATATATATATATATATATATATATATTATTTTTATTTTTTTTTATATGTAAGTCTACGGATAACTATACAGCAGTGTATGCTGGGGAATCTCCCATAGTATTGTATATCTCCACTGGACACTGCTGTGAAAGGAGCCTAAGGCTGGGTTCACATATTTTTCATGTTTGCTATCGGATCCGTCTATATTAATTGAACAAAAAAGCATAAACTGATGAGCAGACTGATTGTAAAATGATTAGTTTTTTTAATGGTTCATTTGTATTTTGGCTTTAAAGGGAACCTGCCACCGTGGCACCTGGGGCAGAACCCACCCTACCCCTGGATAACGAATCATATACTTCCCCCCTCCTGCCGGTCCAGTTCCCGTTGCCAGTCCCACAGCGGAGAAGCTGCCGCCCACTTGTCTGCGTGCTCAAAATGCAAATGAGCAAAGAAATCACTGCTCCAGTAGGGTGGATTAGGGTGGGTTCTGGCCAGGGTGATAGGGTCACAGGATCCCTTGAAAAAACTGACTTTTGTACATCCTTTTGCTTCAAGGGGTAGGCCACTTTATAGTAAAATTCATCATTTTACAGTATTAGTAACTGTACTCACTGCACTTACTGACAGCAGCTCCCTGTGTACTTCATAGAACTAATATCAGACTCCCCTCCTCCAGTCTATGCTGTCCTGCTCTGTGGTGAATCTGTCCATAAGATGGCTGACATGGAGGAGTATGTGACCACCGCTTTCACCGCTGAGCCTGTATATGCCTATAGAAGACTCAGGACATGCTCCTCCATGTCGGCCATCTTATGGACAGAATCACCACAGAACAGGGCAGCTCAGCCTGGAGGAGGGGAGTCTGATATTAGCTCTATGAGGTACACAGGGAGCTGCTGTCAGTATATACAGTGAGTACACTGACTAATACTATACACTGAGCAATTTTACTATAAAGTGGCCAACCCCTTTTAGTCGGCATCCATTTACATATCAGTTTACTTTTCTTCCTGGTTTCTCACTTGCTCAGCGCAAAATAACTGATGAAAACTGATAACTTGCAAACGGATGTGAACAGAAATACCTTCAGTACAGATCCCCTCTCATTGACTATAATTAAAAGAAAGAAAAAAAACTAGCAAAAATGCACTTTCCGTTCGTGTTCCGTGTTTTTTAGTTTTGCCGGACAAAAATTCTATGTCCGTCAAAAAAAAAAAAAAAACAGAACACTGACGGATCTAATGAAAACGGAGCACAATTAAAACCATTGAAATTAATGGGAAGTATGACAGATCCACTCGGTTCCGTTTCTCTGTTATCAAAGCGGAATAGCTGAACCGTGGTGGAGGGTGCAAACCTAGCCTAACATCCAGCTGTCAATTTATTCATACATTTCCAGAAGGAATAATGAAGGAGGAGCTAAGACAGGGATGAGGAACCTTTCTTCCTTCAGCAGTTGCAAAACTACAATTCCCATCATGCCTGGACAGCCAAAGCGAAGCATGATGGGAATTGTAGTTTTGCAACAGCTGGAGGACCTAAAGTTCCCCATACCTAAGTAAAGACCTGCCATGATTTCAGTTCTCCTAATGTTATTTTCTATGGTGCTGAGTGGCTCAGTGTATACCATGGGGGAGATTTATCAAACATGGTGTAAAGTGAAACTGGTTCAGTTGCCCCTAGCAACCAATCAGATTCCACCTTTCATTCCTCACAGACTCTTTGGAAAATGAAAGGTAGAATCTGATTGGTTGCTAGGGGCAACTGAGCCAGTTTCACTTTACACCATGTTTGATAAACCTCCCCCATGTGTATGACTTAATTCCTCTGTATATTATCCCTCACACTTACATCCTTACAATAAATCATACTGACATATAGACATCCAATATTCCTCCAAACCGGCAGATTCTCAATCCGATCCTGGAGCTGATATTGGTCTGGAACGTCAATGTAAATGAAGGACACTTCAAGAAAAATACAAGGCACAGTAGCAATAAATAAGGAGAGGAGCTGGAGAGGGAGGAAGTTGGGAGTTTAGCTGAATGGAATAATAAATAAGCCGTCCGGGGTGGATCTGCCAGCGAGACGGCTATAGCAATGTAGCAAAAAAGATCAGAAACTTCTTTTGCGCGTCCTTGATTAACATTGAGCCTTTCAGCTGATTCCGTGGCGGGCGCCAATCCATTCATTATAGTTAATGAGACAGCATAAGAATGTATAGATTAAAAAACGCTGGTCATCAGCCTTTATTAGTCACCCACTATAATTATTGACAGGGATCAAGGATATTAAGCTCCAGAGAGGATCACTTATTATATTAAGACTCCGGAGAGGTATAAAATACATTTAAATTTAATTAGAACGGAACATCCATAATTTAAGAATAAATCTCGCCCTTGTGTTTTTTTTTTCTTGATTTAAGTTCTTTGGCATTTCTATCATTTCTGGAGAGAAGTCCTTCACAAACTTCTGTGATCAGGAGGTAGATGTAACATGCAGAGATGCCGTCCCTGTATACTTTATATGGAGGTGTCATGGAGGCTTAGAACTACAAAAAAAAAAAAAAAAGTAATGAGTTGTAAAGGCGTAAAATTGTAAAATTAAACCCTGGCCTAACACTGCATAGGTCCCCCTTGTGACACCAAAAAAGCATCTTAAAGGAATAGTCCGGTGAAAATTTTTATTAAAGTATTGTATTGCCCCCCCAAACTTCTACAAATCACCAGTATGCACTTATTACAGGAAATGCTTATAAAGGGCTTTTTTTCCTGCACATACTACTGCATCAAGGCTTCACTTCCTGAATAACATGGTGATGTCACTTCCTGGATAACATGGTGATGTCACTTCCTGGATAACATGGTGATGTCACTTCCTGGATAACATGATGATGTCACTTCCTGGATAACATGGTGATGTTACTTCCTGGATAACATGGTGATGTCACGACTCCCAGAGCTGTGCGGGCTGTGTCTGCTGGAGAGGATGATGGCAGGGGGATGCTCAGTGTCCCTCTAGTGCCCTGTGTCCCTCAGTGTCCCTCTGCCATCATCCTCTCCAGCAGCCACAGCCCGCACAGCTCTGGGAGTTGGGTCGTGACATCACCATTTTATCCAGGAAGTGACATCACCATGTTATCCAGGAAGTGACATCACCATGTTATCCAGGAAGTGAAGCCTTGGTGCAGTAGTAAATGCAGGGAAAAAAGCACTTTATAAGCATTTCCCGTAATAAGTGTATATTGGTGATTTGTATAACTTTTGGGGGGGCAATACAATACATTAATACATTTTTTTGCCGTACTTCTCTTTAAGAGCACAGGCCTCTAAAAGGGGAACACAGACGTTTTAGATTTGTTTAATCTCTAAATGATATAGATTATTAATTTACTTCTATTTAAAAATCTCAAGTTTTCCAGTACTTATCAGCTGCTGTATGTCCTAGGAAGTGGTGTATTCTTTCCAAACTGACATAGTGCTCTCTGATGCCACCTCTGTCCATGACAGGAACTGCCCAGCATAAGAAGAGCCCGTGGAGCCTCATCAAAGAGTCTCGAAACACAGGACTAGCCAGATATCCCTCTGGGAAGGACCCAGCCAAGGGGTGGCTCTTCTTTTGCATGTTCATGTTTCCCAGGTAGCAATGCACCTAGGACTTCACTGCATTGAGCGCTTTCACTAGCAGCCAGCAGTATTGTCGTTTGGCTGGTCTCCCTGAGATCAGCGATCTGTTTCTCTTAAGGAACTTTCCAGAGCAGTAGGAAATTCCCACAGAAAACCTGATCTGGACAGTTCCTCTCATGGACAGAGGTGGCATCAGAGAGCACTAAGTCAGATTAGAAAGAATACACCACTTCCTGCAGGACATTTAGCAGCTCATAAACACTGGAAGACTTGAGTTGTTTAAATAGAAGTTAATTACAAATCTGTATAACTTTCTGACACTAGTTGATTTGAATTTTTTTCCCCCGTCGGAGTACCCCTTTAAATGAGGGCAGCATAAACTAGTAGTAAAATGCTGAACAATGTATTACTTACATAATTCTGTTCAGACATTCTTCTGCAGGAAAATGGGCTTTGTGCCACACAACTCCCTGAGTCCTCTTGCTAATGATTGAGAGTTGACTGCCTATACACAGTATAGATAAACAACTACCAATCAGCATCTGGTAGGCAGAGGGAGCTTGTGCTCATTAATATCCAGGACTACTGAGCACATGCACATAAGGGAAATAACTAGTTATTTTCCATGTTGTTCAGGATGATATTTCCAAATCAGCTGCACAGATCAATGTAAGTGATACATCATTCCGTTCAGCTTCTCTGCCACTAGCTTATGCTACTCAGGTTATGCTAGCCAGGTTTGTAGCCTGTACCCTTAAAAATACCCAGCATGGATGCCCACAGCACGCAGAGTAACTCACTACACCTAAAATGGTGGGGTAGGCCAGTACAATTTCGCAACTACACATTCAAGGAAGCAATTTCAAGCAACTACACAAGTAAAGGAAGATGTGGGATCAGGACCACCCAATCATAGCATAGGAGGATGGCAAAAAAAAGGCAACCAGGTGACGTTTGAGGGCAGGGGGGTTTCGGGCGCAAGCAGGCTGGATGGTCAGCCAATTGACTGTTGTTTAAAGCAGCCAACAGACAACATTGGGCTAGAGTTTGACATGCCTGGTGTAGACTGTCCTCACATCACAGCTTCACAGGCTAAACTCCTCCTCCGCCACCTACCAGCTCCTTTGGCATCTTCTCTATGATAGTCCAACAGTGTGTACCTTGGTGGCCAGCTAGGCCTAGATCTCCTACTTTAAGTGCCAGGGGGTACTGGGACACTAAGGTTATGATCACATAAAATGGTCAGGAGAGAAGAAACAGTATTCCTTTATGTCAGATGGAAAGTGAAAGAATTCAGGAAGATCCAGATGGACGATGAACCAATTGACATTTATGTTGTAAATATTAATAAAAATTACATACACAAATGACGCGTTTCGGGAGTTTATGATCCCATTATTATGATCCCATTATTTTCAAATTTTATCTATAACAATACAGTTACATATCAAAGGAAGATATAAATAGGATACAATATAGTAAGTTTGAAAACAATTTTGCTATATAGAACAATAGAATCTAAAGAACAAAAATGAATGCTCTACAGGATAGAAAGAAATGAAAATAAAGAATCTCTATCTTTAATATAATTAAGGAACTCTGAGTGCTCCTAGGGTGCCCTTTGCCTCCGAAGTCTGATACCAAACAGTATTACAAAAGTGTTTCATAACAGCTTCCCTCTCCTCCTGCGACATAACCTTTATGAGAAAAAATTTCCATTTTTTAATGAAATTTTTTGTGGAAACATCTTTGTTGCGGATTGCATCCAGCATTTCCCAATGAAGAGTTTCTTTAAGCGAGGTTGTTAGCTCAGAAATAGTGAGAAGTGTGTCAGAGATCCAGTGGTTTAGTAAGCCTTTTAAGGCTAATAACAGAGTAAGATGAATACATTTTGAGGCTATAGGTTTTTCAGAGGGATCTCCATCCCCGGCCACCACAACATGAAAAACATAACTGAGTAGAGTTAGAGGTATGAATTAATTCCATGTATTCTGAATAAAGGTTTGTACTAATTGCTAGTATGTCTGAATTTGAGAACAAGACCAAACACAGTGTAATAAATCTGCGCTAGATTCTTTACATTTTGGACAATATGTCAAGAAATCATCTGGCATGGTGGAGTAAGAAAAGTTAAAAGCGTAAATTGCCTTATGGAGTAGCCGGAAGTGGATTTCCCTCAATTTCACACTGGGAGCGGCTGCAGTAACATATCGGATGCTATTTAGCAATTTTTGTTCCAAATTATCTGTATTTCTGCAGCCCATTTCCGGAGAAAAGGGGGAGGAGATTTGTGTAAGGAATCAACACATATCCTACGGTATATTTGTGAAAGAGATAAGGTGGGAGAAGAATTGGAGCATAGAAAATCAAAATCATTAGTTTTTTCTGCCGTCGCACAAAATTTAACTCTATTAAAAGCAAAAGAACACAGTTGTTCAAATAAAAGCTGGTGATGGGGAGGGATATCATACATGTCTCTAAATTTTTTCCCAAGATAACAACTCTCCCTTATCTGAGTCCAGTAAGTTACTTAAGTCAGTGATTTGTTTTTGTTTCCATACCATATAGTCAGGACTGATGTTACCATGTAGAAAGAGGGGATTGTCCCATAATGGGAAAAACTTAGAAAGACTAAATGGGAGTTTATACAATTTTCTTAAAGCTTTCCATGTGGCAATGGTATCAGCGATAATAACATTGTGTTTTAAATGTGAGGGTAGTTCTGAAATAGAGAAGTGAAGAAGCGAAGCCAAAGGCCAAGGAGAAGAAAGAGCAGACTCCAAGGAATAATTAGAAAAGAAAGAAGTACCTTTAATCCAGTCTCTGATGTGTCTGAAGATGGAGGCCAAATTATAGAATCTGATATTAGGTAATTGAGCACCACCTTTATGTTTGGGGAGGCTGAGAGTATCCTATGCTATTCTTGGTCGTTTTGACCTCCAAATAAATTTGGTAAAGGCTGATCTGAGTCGAGAAATATCCTTATGTTTTAGTAGTAAGGGGATCATTTGTAAGGGATACAATAATTTAGCAAATGACATCATCTTAATAAGATGAATACGGCCTAAGATTGAAGGGGTAAATTTTTCCACCTATCAAGTTCTTGTTCTATTTTTTGGAAGATTGGGATATAATTTAATGAGTAGAGAGAAGGGGTACGTCCAATTTTAATTCCTAAATATAAAAGGTGTTGTTTTGCTATACCTATACCTTTCGGGTAAATATGGGGAGCCAAGTGTGGTATTAAGGGTAACAATTGGCTTTTAGTAATATTAATTTTAAAACCAGAAAATGAGCCAAAGTTTTTCAAGATTTTTAAAACACCAGGGATGTGTGATGTGGGATTTTCTAGGAATAATAAGGTGTCATCAGCGAAGCAAGCTATACGTACTTCTTCATTGCCTACTTGAATGCCTTTAAATTCAGGTGTGAGGAGAAGAAATCTAATTAAGGGCTCTAATGCTAAATCAAAAAGAAGGGGGGACATTGGGCAACCTTGTCTGGTTCCTTTAAGGATTGGGAAAATGTCAGACAAGAATCCAGGTGTATGAATGCGAGCTATTGGGTTATTGTATATGGTAGAGATAAGATCTTTAAAAGGTCCTGTAATGCCATAACGAGAGAGGGTCATATCCATCCATTCCCAGTTAAGATTATCAAATGCCTTTTCGGCGTCTAAGGCAAGCAGTCCTGGTGAATGGTTTGGATTTTCCCTTCGTCGTACTACTTCCTGTACGGTTAGAACTGTCCTAATATGAGTTATCGCTGAGCGGCCCTTTATAAAGCCAACTTGGTGGCTACTAATCAACTTAGGGAGAAATAAAGCAAGCCGGTCAGCCATAATTTTCGTAAGAATTTTTAAATCTTGATTTATAAGAGAAATAGGCCGATATGAGGATGGAAGGTATGGGTCTTTCCCTTGTTTATGGAGTAATCTAATATAGGCCATTTCCCCTGAAGGTAACATGCATTTATTATCTATTATATGTTGATATACTTTTTGGAGAGTTGGAACCAGATCAGTATTTAGAACTTTATAAAATTCTCCACTAAATCCATCTGGCCCTGGTGTTTTATTATTATGAAGGGAAGATATTGTTTTAGAGATATCCTCAGGAGAGATGGGGGCATTTAATGATGCCAGAGAAGATTCATCCAATTTGGGAAGATTCAGAGACTGGAGAAACTGTTGACCCGCTGAAGGATCTATAAGATCAGAAGAGTAAAGGGATCGGTAAAATTTTTGAAGAATATTATAAATAGTTTTTGGATCAGAATGTAATAAACCTGTATGATCTTTCATATTTTTGTTATGGGAAATAGGGCGTTTTCTCTTTGCTAAGTTAGCTAATAATTTTCCTGTTTTATTACCATATTTATAAAGACGAGAAAAATAGTGATCTTTATATAAATTATTAAGTTTTTCTTGAGCTAATTCAAATTCCTTTTTTGCTATACACCAAAGGGATTTATTTTGTTCAGAAGGTAAAGATAAGAAGGTAGTGTATGCATTACGAAGTTTAGTAGTAAGAGTATTGTAAGAGGTGGTCGCTTCTTTTTTACGTGCAGAGAGATAAGAGATTATATTGCCCCTTAGTACAGCTTTGGCAGTTTCCCAGAACAGAATAGGAGTTGTGGTATGTTGCGAATTAGTGTCGCAAAACTGTGACCACCATATTTTAAGAAGATTTTTGAAGACTTCATCTGAAGCTAAAACTGCTGGGAATCTCCAAATAATGTCTGTTCCTTTATGGTAAGAATCACTTGGGTTAAAGTAATCGGAGAATGGTCAGATATAACCATATCATTTATGACAGAGTCATCTAGTAGGCTCAAGGCTCCCTGTGAGACTAACATACAGTCAAGTCTGGACCAAGCCATCTGAGAATGTGAGAAAACAGAAAATTCTCTTTCTTCAGGATGAAGATGACGCCAGGAATCCACTAGATGAGCACTAGATAACAAATTTGTTAAAAATAATTCAGGAGGAGGAGAATTCCTTGTCAGAGGAGTGGAACGTTTCCTATCTTCATGCGGGTGTAAAACTGTATTGAGGTCACCTCCTACTATTATTTTGGATTCACCATCTTGAAGAAGGGACGATTCTAAGTGTTGGAAAAATGGAGCTCGTCTGTTATTAGGGCCATAAACATTATATAAGCTTATATGTCCAGATGGAGTATCCAAAACCATGTGGTGAAATCTCCCTTCTGAGTCTGAGGTTTGAGAAACAATAGAGTGGACAAAATTTCTATGAATAAGAGTTACCACACCACGCTTCCTATTTTGAGCAGGAGATCCAAAGACTTCACCTACCCAAAACCTTTTCATTCTAACATAATCTGATTCAGACAAATGAGATTCCTGTAATAACGCTACATCCTTTCCCAGTCTTCTAAGGTGTTTAAGGATGAGCGCTCTTTTGGAAGGAGAGCGCAAACCTTTTACATTCCAAGAAACGATTTTCATAAAAGCCAGGAGCGGATGAAGTGATAAGAGGCAGGCACCCCAAGAGCACACAGCAGTAGTAGGGATAAGAAAAATATAGATGAGAGATTCATGTTACAATTACACCTGAGAGCATAAAAACTGAAAAAAACCTTACATAATATATACAGAGAGCAGTATAGCAATAATATTGCAATATATCTAAATCTTACAACTAAATAAGCGAAAGAAAGTTGGTATAAGACTTCACTTTTTTCACACAGAAACATACGGAGTATTTGCTGACTCCGAGCGGGCATATAGCCTGGTGAGAAAATAGAAAGATACAAGAAAAAGAAGAAATAGAAAACAAATAGAAACATGGCGAGAAAACGTAACTCGCTAATATCAATAATACTACATAGCAATATCTCTTCCTATACATTTTCCTATTCAAGCAGGATTTGTACAAGTAAACAAATGCCATGACTAATTTGGTAAAGGAAAACTCTTTCTTTAAGGTGAAACCTTAGGAAGTCATAGTAGAATAGGAGGAGCATAAGTAAAGGGAGAAAATGATTGAATATAAAGGAATAGGAGATATAAATAAATATCTGAAGTAAGATGATGACTCTTGTTAGACATGTTAGTCAGTATAGTTCATCACTCCATATCTGCTGAAGGAGATGTAGGACTATCAAGACGTCATCTCTTGTTCTTATCCCCAGGAGGAGTAGCAGAAGTCGGGTCTCTCAAATTCTCTAGGAGAGACGAAGCTTCTTCAGGGGTCTGGTATACACTGGTAGATCCGTCTGATTTGAAGACTTTTAGAATAGCAGGGAAGAGGAGTGCAAATCTTATTTGCTGCTGTACTAGAGCCGTACATATTGGTGCAAATGCTTTTTGTTTTTGGACTACTGTAGCAGAATAGTCATTGAACATCAGAATGTTGTGACCTCTTATAAGAACTTCAGTTTTCATTTTCCTAAACGACTGTAAAATAGCAGCTTTATCTGCATAATTAAGATATTTGACTATCACTTGTCTCGGTTTGTTAGTAGTCGCCTTTTTGGAAGGGGTTAAAGTGTTTGCTGGAGGGCCTATACGATGTGCCCTTTCTACTTGACAAGAGCCTTGTAACTCTAGGGTCTGTGGTAATTCTGAGGTACAGATGATGGATAATTGTGACAGTGGTATACTTTCAGGCAGACCTAATATGCGAAGGTTACTCCGTCTTGATCTATTTTCTAGATCATCTGTCTTGTTCCTTTAATGTTGCTGTAAGTTTCATAGTTGTTTGTAGCTTAGATTTAGTCGTGGCTAGTTCATCCTCCACTAACCCTAGGCGCTCTTCTAATTCATGTATTTGGGAGGTATGATGAGAAATGTCTCCCTGTATAGCAGATAGTGAGGTCATTATAGTGGCTTCCAAGGAAGCAGTAATGTCTGGTATTATTATTTTGGCCACTTCTATGGCTAGTGATTTACAGGAAATAGACAGTCCAGGAATAAAAGATTCAGTGTTGGGGTCATTTGTGACCATTTCAGAAGAAGCAGCAGGTGAATGATTTATATTTGTGTCTCCTGTGGTGATGTGCTGTGCTGCTGTGTGAGGAGACACAGCCATCTTGGATTTTGTATAGAGTAAAGGTATAGAGGAAGAGGGGGCTCTGTGTTGCTTCCCAGCGCGCTGCTGTTGTTTCTCCATGTCCCTAACGGGTAGAGGAGTATGTCAGGTGTTCTGGTATTTACCGTGGTAACAGGTAACAGCTGGGAGCCGAGTCTATAGCGAGTTACTGTGGGAGCTCCTTCACAGTGCTGCCATCCTGTGCGCACTGGAACTGGAAGTCCAAGGCAGTACAATCTTATACATTACACCTTTGTAAGACTTAAAAGGGGTATTCCACTCAAACATAACTTTTGATATGTTGCTGCCCATGGTTAGACTAACAATTCATTCCATACTTGTTATTATCTATTCAGCCTCCTTCCCCCAGTTCTGAGCTGCTGCTTTCAGTTAAAGACACAAAAATCTGAATGAGAGCTTTTCTCTCCATCTCTCCCCCCCCCCTCCTTCCTAAACAAGTCCCCGGCAGGCTTTGTCTACAACATTGTAGCTTCTTTGTAATGCTGGGAGGGTTAATCTGAGGTCAAAATGCTTATGAACTCACTGTGATTATCTCTCCCAGCATTACAAAGAAGCTACAATGTTGGAGATACATCCAGTCAGGGACTTGTTTACATCAGCTGTCTCACAAGGAAAGGGGAGGAGGGGTAGACAGAGAGAAAAGCTCACAGGTAGATTTTTGTGTTTTCAATAGAAAGCAGCAGCTCAGAACTGGGAGAAGGAGACTAAATAGATGCAGCACAGTGCTGTGTCTTCCGTTATAGACTAAAACCACAATGCGTTAGGTGTTAGCAGAGGCTGGGCCGACACACAGTGATATTGTGATAGGTTCTGCTCATGCCTCACCAGCAGCATAGGATTATATGTGTGGTCGTTCACTTCCATCATTGTCGGCAACTAGAGATGAGCGAACCTCAAGCCCATATCTCGACAACCTCCTACCCTACGATGGTGCCAGTAATACACACGACCGGGCTCCATCTGCAAATGCCCACATTAAGGCTTGCTCCAATACCAGCAGGTTAGGTGCATCAATTTTTTTATTTTACATTACCCGGTTGACACCGGCGCAGTGATCCGCTTTTTCAAAACACCACCTGGTTTCGCCATTTTTGTCTTAAGCACTGGGCCCAGTGCTGGGTGAAAACTCTACTGACCATGGGAACCAGGTGGGATTTTGAAAAAAAGGACCACACCATCGGGATCACATCAGCGCAGACCGGCTAATGTAAAAAAAATAAAAATAAATAAAAATTATGTACCTGATGGTACATTCGCTTTAAACAGACTCAATGGGTTAGGGCCACCTATAGCAGACACAGAGGCACATAGGCCCTTATTTACTAACACCTTTCCATCATCAAAATTCAGTTTTTTATTAGTTTTTCCCTGTCTGTTTTTTTGTTTTCCCACCTTAACTAATATTGTACGCCACAAAAATCTCCACAGGAACTGACTCACTGGTCATTTTTTGTTTTAAACTCTTACTTCCATTAAAAAAAAAATCTTAAGTCTTCCAGTACCTATAAGCTGCTGTATGTCCTGCAGGAAGTGCTGTATACTTTCTGGACTGGAGAGCAGAAGAGGTTTCCTATAGGGATTTGCTCCTGCTCTACACAGATTCTGTCATGGACAGAGGTGGCAGCAGAGAGCACTGTGTCAGACTGGAAAGAATACACCACTTCCTGCAGGACATACAGCAGCTGATAATTTCTTTTTTTTTTACTGCTGGAATACCCCTTTAATTTGGCATCACCATAATTGTACCGACCCACAATATATGCATATATTCTTTTAACTGTACGTTGCCCCCACAAAATTGCAATATGTTGTTCCCTCCTTATATTGCCTCATATATATATATATATATATATATATTATTTTTTTTTTTTATCGATACATGAAGGCTGTAAAACTTGCCCCTGAAAATAAAAGGTTTCATATGTTTCTCTTTATGGAAAAAAATAAAATAAAAAGGTTATAACTCACAGAAGGGAAGTAAAAAACAACAAAAAAACAAAACAAAAACCATTACAAACACAAAAAAAACACAAAAATTTATTTTGATAAGGGTTCAAAATGCAACAGAAAAATACATAAAAAAATCATAAATGCTGTGTAGCACAATGTATATATATATATATATATATATATATATATATATATATATATATATATATATATATACAGTTCTATAATTCTCTCTCTATAGAGCGGGATAGACATGTCTGATAACTTTCACTATGTAGATGAGGGCGGGCCGGCCGCACCACGTGACCGCCTCCTATCTCTGTCAGCCACCTGCCTCAGCTAATAACACTGCAGCACCCACTGACAGGAAGAGAAGAGGCGGGAACCTAAACAAGCGGCTCCGCCAATCACAGGAGGCGATACAGAAGGCGACCCTCCGCTGCCCTGTCCGCGCACCAATCACAGCGCGCGTTACTTGTGAGCAGCGTGTGCTCCAGTGTTTTGGGCTGAGGACAAGGAGTAGTAGATACGGCATCCTGAGCTCGGGGGAGGCCCGGGTCTTTGTTGTTGTTCTGCCTCCCTGTGTGCGGGGGGAGGGCGGGGTGTGATGGTGGTCAGGCTCAGCAGCAGCAGCGGTCCGTCCTGGGCTCCAGCAGTATGAAGGATGGAAGAAGACGAGGTGACCATCAGAGAGCAGAACTTTTACAGCCAAGTTAGAGAATGTATTGTAAGTGAAGCGTGTGTCCTGTCATGTTGTCTGTGTCACACACTGAGACCATAGATGTCACTGTATATATATATGGAGGAGGTCAGGTGCTCAGAGGATGCATATTACACATATTATTGTCCCCTGACAGCTTCTGTACTATGTCCAATGTGATGAAAGTTGTCACCAAGTGATGGCCTTAAAGGGGCTATACAAAGATGATAGCTTATCCACAATATCATGACTGGTCATGTGACAGGAAGTGCCTTGTCCCCAAGTGACTGCAGCAGCAGATTGTTGAGGATACCCACAGGACCCTCCATTCCAGGGGTGGGAAACCTTGGCTCTCCAGCTGTTGCAGAACTACAACTCCCATCATGCCCGCTTTAGCTTCGGCTGTCCAGGCATGATGGGAGTTGTAGTTTTGCAACAGCTGGAAAGCCAAGATTCCCTACCCCTGCCGTATTCAGTGGTCAGACCCTCACCGATCTATTCTGCGGAAAGTCATGGTATAGTCCGCTGATATGCAACTGACTGCTACTCCACGCTGCTCCTCCCCGAGTGCAGGAAAAAGCTGGATCTAGTCCTGGGAAATGGGGAGAAGTTTTCCAGGACTGGATCCAGTTAACAGGCAGGTTGGGATTGATCTGGGCCTTGATTTCCCCTATTGGTCACTTGATAAAGCTGGGTGATTTGCTCTCCACATCTTATTGCAGGGTTTCAGTTTATGTAGCCTGACCCTTGCAGTGAAACCTCATGGTTCCTGGTCATGTGACAATTACATAGGTGCTCTTCTTATTACAGGACACTCATCAGAGCTGTGTCTTTTTGGTTGCTATAGAATGACTGCAAGCAAAGTTGAAAAGTTGAAAATCTTTTTCTTTCAAATCAACTGATATCAGAAAGTTATATAGATTTGTAATTGACTTCTATTAAAAAATCTCAAGTGTTCCCATACTTATCAGCTGCTGGATGTCCTGCAGGAAATGTTTTATTTTCAGTCTGACACAGTGCTCTCTGCTGACATCTCTGTCCGAGACAGGAACTCTATCTCGGTTTTCTGTGAATCCCCATAGAAAACCTCTCCTGCTCTGGACAGTTCTTGTCTTGGCCAGAGATGTCAGATAGCATTGTGTCAGACTGAAAATAAAACAACATTTCCTGCAGGACATACAGCAGCTATTAAGTATGGGAAGACTGTGTAGATTTTTCTAATAGAAGTAAATTACAAATCTATATAACTTTCTGACACCAGTTGATTTGAAAAAAAAAAAAAAAAGATTTTTGCTGGACAACCCCTTTTAAGAACAATAAAAGTTAGTTTTCAGCACTGGACCTTTGGACCTTTACAATGAGTGCAAGTGATGAAACATGATGGGGTACATTCATACGCCCGCAATTGCGGACAGAGTACACACCCATTGGTTTCTATGGTCCCATTCACACGCCTGTAGGTGTTATGGGTCTGTGGTGAAACTGGATCACCGCTGACCAATGAATGGGTCCGAGCATTACAGGCACTACATGTTTGTAGTGCGGGTCCACGGTCACAGAGAGCGGTACAGTATTTAAGGGTACAAACACACTCGGCTTATACGCTGCGTATTTACTGCTGCTATACGCAGCAGATTAGATCTAAATAACTGAATACAGTATCAAATCTGCTGCATATCTGCTGTGTGTTTTTGTACCCTAAAGGAATATTCCTCTTATTTTAAACTTTAAATATGTTGCTGCCTTGGCAGAGAAGGCTGTTCTTACCTTTTTGTGCCCCCCAAACCACCCCCCCCCCGCAGCGGTCCCTGATGCCGGGATCACGCCGCCCCCTACACCCGTCCCGCGGCTGCTTTCTGGTGTGAGCCGCGGCATGAGACGTGATGTCTCACGGCAGCTCAACCATTCAGCGGCCGTAGCCGAGTGTAACTGGTGTACGGGCCAGCGCGATCCGGGCACCAGCGTTGGAACTGGGGAGGTAAGTGACCGCCATCCGTCTATTACCACCCTCTCCCCAGCCATAGCTTAAAAATACCCCTGGGCCTGAGTACCCCTTTAAGGTCCCCATACACTTTATACATCATATGGCAGGATTGGCTGTCATTACACTGAAAGATTATTGTGCGAAAAAACTGTTATATTGTCCGAATTCAATCGATAATCTTTCCATTTGTATGCGGGCAACGATCAAACTACTAATGAAAACTTGTTCGTACAGTAGTTGTTGATCACATTTTCTGAGCTGACCATAAAATAATCATTAATTGTTCACATAATCTTTCCCATATCTACACATCATTTGTTCATTTTTACGATTGTTCATATTCTAGAAATGACAAATGATAACAGCAGCAATGGGAGTGAGGAGGACAAGGTAAATTGTGTGTGTGTGTTTTTTTTTTTTTTTTTTTAACTACACTCTGAAAACTGTTAGATAAAAAAAAAATTTACGCTGCGAGTTGGTAAGTGTGAAGGCACCCAAAAGCATATTTCTATGGGTGCCTTTACACAGAGAGATTTATCTGACAGATTTTTGAAGCCAAAGCCAGGAATGGATAGGAAAAGAGGAGAAATTTCACTCTTTCCTTTATGACCTGTTCTCTGTTTATAGTCTGTTCCTGGCTTTGGCTTCACAGATAAATCTCTCTGTGTAAAGGCACACTAAGGCCATGTTCACATGGCGTAAAAGACCGGCTGGTATTGCAGTATCGGCCGGATGATCTTTCCTGCTGCAGAGTTCTGATGCGGGCGCATTAGTGTGCGCGCATCAGAACTCCCCATAGCACACAATGAAGCAAGCGGCCGGATCCGCTCGCTTCATAGTATGCACTGACAGGGTTCCCTACGGCCGCAATTCACTGAATAGTTGTTTGTGGCACCGTGAGGGATCCTGCGAGGGATCCCAGCCGGAGCGTATACTATGTGTATACGCGCCGGTCGGGATCCCATAGACACCCGCCCAACGTATTTATACGGCCGTTGTTGCAACTTGCAACAATGGCCGTATAAATACGAAAAAAGAAGTTGTGTGAACATAGCCTAAGGCTGCAATTCTCTTTGGAAAACTGTCATTACAGCTTTTGAGCCAAAGACAGAAGTCTATCCTGCCTGAGGGAGGAGTATACTTTTTCTTTTATGTTTCCTATTCCTGTTTTTTTTCACACTTAGTTTTGGCTCAAAACTTTAAGGCTGGGTTCACACAGCATTTTTCTGTTTTTGTTTCAGTACATTTAGTTTTAACGTACAGAAAAACCACATTTTTGTGTAGGTAAAAAAAAAAAATAGTTTTAATACTTTTTTTTTTTTTTTTTTTTAAAGTAAGGCAATGGAAAACGGTAACAAAAACTTCATGTTAACCTAGCCTTATCAGTGGGCCTGTTCACACTGAGTAAACATGGTGTAATTCCGCGGTGGAAAGCTCCGCCGTGCTCAGTGTGCTGCTTTGAGCAAATGGGAGAGCGCGCGCCTGTCCGCTGCCGCCGCTCTCCGCTCAAGGAATGAACATGTTCTTACTGAACTGTGAACTGGCCCTTAGACAGACAGATGTGGTAAAATAATAAACAAGTAAACTCACCTGTCCTCGTGCCTTATAGCGCCACTCCCGGGTCCTGTTCACAGCCGCTGGTGTCTTTCAGCTCTTTTAGCCGCAACGTCACATACCGGCTGATCGATGGCCCGCTTAGCCAATCAGTGACTGGGGTGGGACACATTCACTGACTGGCTGAGCGGGCAGTCGCTTAGCCGCGCTATGGCGTTGCAGGTGGAAGAGCCAGGTATGTGATGTACCTGGTTTCTAGCTTAAGCTGACATCCGGTGTTGGTGAAGGAGACCTGGGAGCGGCACAATGGAGGCGTGGGGACAGGTGAGTTCACTTGTTTATTATTTTCTCGCAATCCCCTTTCTACCTGATGTTTTCCAGTTTCTCACAACATTCCTAAAAGGGGTATTTCCAGCTGAGCTTAGCCGCCCCGTAGAGAATGAATGCGCCATAAGCGCTCTATTCATTGTGGGGCAGTTGCGTCCAAGTTCTTGTCATTGGTTGGGGTCCCGGTGGATAGGATAAGAGACCACAAGCTCAGATGGGGAATGCGTCTGGTGGTGCACAACCTGCAGCCCTCCAGCTGTAGCAGAACTGTAATTCCCATCATGTCTGGACAGCCAAAGAAGGGTCCAGGCAGGGTGGAAATTAGTTTCTCAATAGTTGTCGGGCTGCTGGTTGTGTCGCTGCTGTAAAGTCTTCAAAATTATGAATACAGTTCTGGAATATAGTGCATGCTATAACTCAGAAATACAGGACACAAGTGATATGATGGAATATATTTATTAAGGGGATAAAGATAGCCATATACTTTATATACAGTCAGGCTGCATTCCCACATCCAGTAAATTACTGACGGTGAAGCTGTGGACCGGCATCAGGAACACCCGGCATCTATGTATCATTTTGATGCTGGAAGTTCTGAACCTGTTCAGATCTTCCCGCTACTGTACTGCGCGGCTATGTTTGTATAGATCGGGAAGATTTGAACAGGTACGGAACTCCTGACATCCAAATGATACATAGATGCATAGAGTTCCTGATGCTGGTCCACAGCTTCATTTTCCATAGGGGTCCGTAATTTACGGGACGGGGGAATGCGGCCCTACTGTTGTCTGAATACTTGTTCAGAGTTGGTTGCTCCAACTCCTATGAAAGTGGTTGTCATAAGTTCAGACTAGATTTTGCCTATGTGGGACATAGATGGAAGCAGTCATATGAAACACACTGTATATTTACTAGCGCCTATCCACCTAATCTTATCTAGACCGTAAGCTTAACATCTGTAGTAGTAAAAGTGATGGAAAAAGAAGATTAGAATCAACAGTTTGATGGATCCAAACCAGCATGGTCAGACTAATCTTATTGATTTCTTTGATTATGTCACAAAAGTGCTGGATGAAGGTGAACTATCCCTGGATAGTTCAGTGGATTTGTGGCTGGCTGAAGGATAGATATCAGAGGGTTGTTGTTAATGGTGTATATATCGAGCAGAGACTGGTTACAAGTGGTGTGCCACAAGGGTCTGTTCTGGGTCCTGTTCTTTTTAATATGTCTGTAAGTGACATAGGAGAAGGGTTGGTAGGTAAAGTTTGTCTGTTTGCTGACGACACAAAAGTGTGCAATAGGCAGGCCCGGACTGGTAATCTGACGAGCCGGGCAAATGCCTGCTGGGCTGGCCAGATTACCAGTCCGTGGGCCGCCCGGGCTGCATAATAAAAAAAATATTATTTAAAAAAAAAAATCACCGCCGCGGCCCTTCTCTCTCGTTCCGGCCCGCTCCGGTTACTGCAGCCCGCTCCTATTGTGCTCATCCAATCAATTTGGAGCATGAGCGTGAGGCCGCTGCGGCCGGCCATGGAACGCACGTTGTATGTGCACCACAGCCGGCCACAGCGGCCCCATGCTGCTTCACGTTGATTAGATTAGAGAAGCACATCAGGAGCGGGCTGCAGTGACTGGAGCAGGCCGTGCGGTAGGGCTGGGCGATATTGGCCAAAATCAATATCGCGGTTTATCGCACACGTAGCCGCGGTAACGATAATTGAACGATAATTCTGACACGCCCCTTTTGTAAGCCACACCCCTTTTGCAAGCCGCACCTACTTGCCATGCCAAAGTGGCAATATTTTGATTCACAAAAGTGAAAAAAATAACTCACTTAGCAGCAACACAAGGCAGAGCCATTTAGGGCATACTAGTTATTACAGTATAGGGGCACGGCGCACAGTATAGGCACAGTATAGGGGCACGGCGCACAGTATATGCACAGTATAGGGGCACGGCGCACAGTATACTGTCTGCACACTATAGGTGGCACGGCGCACAGTATACTGTATGCACAGTATAGGGGCACGGCGCACAGTATATGCACAGTATAGGGGCACGGCACACAGTATATGCACCGTATTGGGGCACGGCGCACAGTATAGGGGCAGCGCACAGTATAGGGGCACGGTGCACAGTATAGGGGCACGGCGCACAGTATAGGCACAGTATAGGGGCACGGCGCACAGTATAGGCACAGTATAGGGGCACGGCGCACAGTATAGGCACAGTATAGGGGCACGACGCACAGTATATGCACAGTATAGGGGCACGGCGCACAGTATATGCACAGTATAGGGGCACGGCGCACAGTATATGCACAGTATAGGGGCACGGCACACAGTATATGCACAGTATAGGGGCACGGCGCACAGTATAGGGGCACGGCGCACAGTATAGGGGCACGGCGCACAGTATAGGGGCACGGCGCACAGTATAGGGGCACGGCGCACAGTATAGGGGCACGGCGCACAGTATAGGCACAGTATAGGGGCACGGCGCACAGTATATGCACAGTATAGGGGCACGGCGCACAGTATATGCACAGTATAGGGGCACGGCGCACAGTATACTGTATGCACAGTATAGGGGCACGGCGCACAGTATATGGACAGTATAGGGGCACGGCACACAGTATATGCACAGTATAGGGGCACGGCGCACAGTATATGCACAGTATAGGGGCACGGCGCACAGTATATGCACAGTATAGGGGCACGGCGCACAGTATAGGGGCACGGCGCACAGTATATGCACAGTATAGGGGCACGGCGCACAGTATATGCACAGTATAGTGGCACAGCACAGTATTTGGGCACAGTATAGGGGCACAGCACAGTATTTGGGCACAGTATATGCACAGTATTGGGGCACGGCGCACAGTATATGCACAGTATAGGGGCACGGCGCACAGTATATGCACAGTATAGGGGCACAGCACAGTATTTGAGCACAGTATAGGGGCACAGCGCAGTATATGCACAGTATAGGGGCACAGCGCAGTATATGCACAGTATAGGGGCACAGCGCAGTATATGCACAGTATAGGGGCACAGCGCAGTATATGCACAGTATAGGGGCACAGTATATGCACAGTATAGGGGCACAGCACAGTATTTGGGCACAGTATAGGGGCACGGCGCACAGTATATGCACAGTATAGGGGCACAGCAAAGTATTTGGGCACAGTATAGGGGCACAGTATAGGGGCACGGCGCACAGTATATGCACAGTATTGGGGCACAGCGCACAGTATATGCACAGTATAGGGGCACAGCAAAGTATTTGGGCACAGTATAGGGGCACAGCACAGTATTTGGGCACAGTATAGGGGCACGGCGCACAGTATATGCACAGTATAGGGGCACGGCGCACAGTATAGGGGCACAGCGCAGTATATGCACAGTATAGGGGCACAGTATATGCACAGTATAGGGGCACAGCACAGTATTTGGGCACAGTATAGGGGCACGGCGCACAGTATATGCACAGTATAGGGGCACAGCAAAGTATTTGGGCACAGTATAGGGGCACAGCACAGTATTTGGGCACAGTATAGGGGCACGGCGCACAGTATATGCACAGTATAGGGGCACAGCAAAGTATTTGGGCACAGTATAGGGGCACAGCAAAGTATTTGGGCACAGTATAGGGGCACAGCACAGTATTTGGGCACAGTATAGGGGCACGGCGCACAGTATATGCACAGTATAGGGGCACGGCGCACAGTATATGCACAGTATAGGGGCACAGCGCAGTATATGCACAGTATAGGGGCACAGCGCAGTATATGCACAGTATAGGGGCACAGCGCAGTATATGCACAGTATAGGGGCACAGCACAGTATATGCACAGTATAGGGGCACAGCGCAGTATATGCACAGTATAGGGGCACAGCGCAGTATATGCACAGTATAGGGGCACAGCACAGTATATGCACAGTATAGGGGCACAGCACAGTATATGCACAGTATAGGGGCACAGCACAGTATTTGGGCACAGTATAGGGGCACAGCGCAGTATATGCACAGTATAGGGGCACAGCACAGTATTTGGGCACTTACAGCTCCTGCAGACACCAGGGACAGGCTGAGGGCAAACAGCAGCTCCAGCACCTGGGCACTGGGCACATACAAGGAGAAGAGGATCTGCAGGGGCTGGCAGCTGCTTCCTTCCTGCGGGGTAGTGACAGCTCTAGATCGCAGTACCATCTTCTACAGGTTCCCTCCCTTGGGCTACTCCCGCTCTCCGCGCCCTCCGCGCTCTGATAGGACAGGTGCTGGGTGGGGAGGGGCTCTGATTGGACAGGCCGGGACGGGTGCATGGAGAAGGGCATAGCGCGCTCTGACGGGACAGGCCGCGTGGGGAAGCATGACGTGCTCTGTCGGGCAGGAGGGGGGTGCGCTCTGTCATGCCGCGCACGGAGATGGGGGGGAGGCGCGCTGTCATGCCGGGCTCTGAAGTATGGGCATCTCTGCACAGACGGCACACGGGGTGGGGGGTCGCGCTCTGTCGTGCTGGGTGCGGAGGGGGGCGCTCTGTCATGTCGGCCTCCCTGCACGGAGAGCACACTAATTCACTGCTCACGGCTCAGGCGGGGAAAGCGTGAAAATACCGCACATACCGTCCTGGCAATGTTGAGGTCGGTTAACCGACGCCAGAGACGGTATCGGTATTTTCACGGTATACCGCCCAGCCCTACCGTGCGGGCTCCGGTGACAGGAGCCAGCATTAGCGGGCTGCAGTGACCGGTGCGGGCTCCAGTGACAAGGTGATTGGAGCGGGCCGTGTGGGCTCCAGTGACAAGTAACCGGAGCGGGCCGTGCGGGCTCCGGTGACAGGTGACAGGAGCGGGCTGCAGTGACCGGAGCGGGCCGTGCAGCTCCGGTGATAAGAGGTGACAGGAGCGGGCAGGGCTGCGGTGATCGGGGCCATCTATAAGTGACAGGGGGAGAAGAGAGAGGGGGCCATCTATAAGGGACAGGGGGAGAAGAGAGAGGGGGCCATCTATAAGGGACAGGGGGAGAAGAGAGAGGGGGCCATCTATAAGTGACGGGGAGAGGAGAGAGAGGGCCATCTATAAGGAAGGGGGGAGAAGAGAGAGGGGACCATTTATAAGGGACAGGGGGAGAAGAGAGAGGGGGCCATCTATAAGTGACAGGGGGAGAAGAGAGAGGGGGCCATTTATAAGGAAGGGGGGAGAAGAGAGAGGGGGCCATCTATAAGGGAGGGGGGAGAAGAGAGAGGGGATCATCTGTAAGGGGAGGGGAGAGAGAAGGGGCCATCTATAAGGGGGGGGAAGGGGGTCACATAGAGTCAGCCTACATACTAAATGAGGGTTTAAAGGGGCCAATACAGATGTGCAGTTAGTATAGAGATGAGGATGGTGCCAGGGTGAGGAGCCTAATATGTCTGTCTGGCAGATTCTGTGGATTCGTGGCTCGGAGAAGTTCTAATGGCTCAGGGCAGATGGAGAAGAAAATGAAAAGGGAAGAACTCCAGTCAGAGAAGACGTCCCCTGTGAGTCACCTGATGTAACTGCACTGTAATGTATGTGGTGTACAGAACCCAGGGGCTGGCTGGCAAACTTTAGCCTGGGGGGCAAGTACACAGCAGTGGCCCATGAGTAGCGGATATTCGCCAGGGCCGAACCTAAACATCCCAAGCCGGCCGGGGGTGAGGGGA
This sequence comes from Dendropsophus ebraccatus, assembly GCF_027789765.1. Classification (NCBI taxonomy): domain Eukaryota; kingdom Metazoa; phylum Chordata; class Amphibia; order Anura; family Hylidae; genus Dendropsophus; species Dendropsophus ebraccatus. The sequence continues at coordinate 186,941,303 of NC_091455.1, read as the reverse complement.
ACATAATAAAGAATCCATACTTGTCCCAATGCCTCCGCAGTGCAGCGTCACTGCTCACAGACCGGTTCCTGCAGCTCCTGGTCCTGCAACGTCACGCACTGGGGCGAGCGGGTACTTCCTGACGGACTTGACAATGCAGGAATGGGAGGAGCAGGATAACAGTAGCTGTGAGAGAGGTGGTGAACCTGTACTGCAGGGGCACAGGGTAAGTATAGATTCTTTTTTATGTTCCTCCAACCTCTGCCGCCCTAGGATTTTTATGTAAGGCCAGAGTTTAATCTGCTCTGGCTTGGATTATACCTTGTATGGACATGGACATCATACTATTACTGACCAAATCCTGTATACTTATATAACCAATAATATCAGTATACAAGGGGCAAATAATACCGCCATACCATGACCACATACTACAATCACATAGTAACTACATTATAAAAGGTTACTTAATACCGTCACACCACGAGCATTACTACTATACTGGTACTACACTCCACCACACAGGGGCCAATATTACCCCATACGGTGACCAAATAGTGGTAGATACCAGCTGTACACAAGCTCTGTATACCATATAAGTACAGTGCAAACACATCCAGTGACTCACAGATGACGTTTTCTGAGTCGGTCAGGTTTCCTTTTCTTTTCGATCATGAATAATTCTTCCAACCACAAATCATCTCAGCAGTATCTGCCAGACAAACATCTTCAGCACCTTACTTTTACAGCACCTTTACCCACTTTTATACAAACTCTCCATCATAGTGCCCCTAAACAGTAACAGGAACTTCTTTAAAGACCAATCTGTAGTCACTTCCCTTTTTTGTGCCTCTTTTTAAAGTTAGGTCCCTTCTTCATGCCTGTATCTGTAATGTACAGATGCCCCCCTTTGTGTCCCCATCTGCAGTTAGCCCCACCCTCTCCTTGTGCTAAGTGAATAGCACCCATTTGTCCTAATGAACTGTACTACTGTCCCCTAGATAAACTGTGCCTCTTATGAACTGTCTATAATAAATAGTACCACTGCCCCCCACAACACTGTCCTCTAATGTACTGTACCGCTGTCCTCTCTAATGTACTGTACCACTGACCCCCCTAATGTACTGTACCACTGTCACCTCTAATGTACTGTACCGCTGTCCTCTCTAATGTACTGTACCACTGACCCCCCTAATGTACTGTACCACTGTCACCTCTAATGTACTGTACCACTGCCCCCCAACTATCCTCTAATGTACTGTACCACTGACCCCCCTAATGTATTGTACTACTGTCGCCTCTAATGTACTGTACCACTGTCCTCTCTAATGCACTATACTACTGTCGCCTCTAATGTACTGTACTACTGTCCTCTCTAATGTACTGTACCACTGTCCTCTCTAATGTACTGTACCACTGTCCTCTCTAATGTACTGTACCACTGTCCTCTAATGTACTGTACCACTGTCCCCGCTAATGTACTGTACCACTGTCGCCTCTAATGCACTATACCACTGTCCTCTATGTACTGTACCACTGTTCCCTCTAATGCACTGTACCACTGTCCTCTAATGTACTGTACCACTGTTCCCTCTAATGCACTGTACCACTGTTCCCTCTAATGCACTGTACCACTGTCCTCTCTAATGTACTGTACCACTGTCCTCTCTAATGTACTGTACCACTGTCCTCTCTAATGTACTGTACCACTGTTCCCTCTAATGCACTGTACCACTGTCCTCTCTAATGTACTATACCACTGTCCTCTATGTACTGTACCACTGTTCCCTCTAATGTACTGTACCACTGTCCTCTCTAATGTACTGTACCACTGTTCCCTCTAATGTACTGTACCACTGTCCCTGTAATGTTCTGTACCACTGTCCTCTCTAATGTACTGAACCACTGTCCCCTCTAATGCACTGTACCACTGTCCCCTCTAATGCACTGTACCACTGTCCCCTCTAATGCACTGTACCACTGTCCTCTCTAATGTACTGTACCACTGTCCCCTCTAATGCACTATACCACTGTCCTCTATGTACTGTACCACTGTTCCCTCTAATGTACTATACCACTGTCCTCTCTAATGTACTGTACCACTGTCCCCTCTAATGCACTATACCACTGTCCTCTATGTACTGTACCACTGTTCCCTCTAATGTACTGTACCCCTGTCCTCTCTAATGTACTGTACCACTGTCCTCTCTAATGTACTGTACCACTGTCCTCTCTAATGTACTGTACCACTGTCCTCTCTAATGTACTGTACCACTGTCCTCTCTAATGTACTGTACCACTGTCCTCTCTAATGTACTGTACCACTGTCCTCTCTAATGTACTGTACCACTGTCTCCTCTAATGTACTGTACCACTGTCTCCTCTAATGTACTGTGCCACTGTCCTCTCTAATGTACTGTACCACTGACCCCTCTAATGCACTATACCACTGTCCTCTCTAATGTACTGTACCACTGACCCCCTAATGTAACGTACCACTGAGCCCCCTAAATCATTGTTTCCCAACCAGTGGCTCCTCAGATGTTCGTAAACTACAACTTCCATTATGCAAGCAGGACATGATAATAGTTGTAGTTTGGTAACACTTGAGGAGCGCCTGGATAGGAAGGAATGATTTATGGGTACAGTTTATTTAGTGTAATTTCTCCAACATCTGACCCTTCTGCAGTTATTAAACTACAACCCCCATTATATCCTGCCAGCAGGGCATGATAGGGGTTGTAGTTTTGTAACAACTGAGGAGCCACTGTTAGGAAGCAATGATTTAGGGGTACAGTTTATTTTGTGTGGTGTTCTCCAACATGTGACCCTCCTGCTGTTCCTAAACTACCATCCACATTATCTCCTGCTAGAAGGGCATGATGGGAGTTGTAGTGTTTCACTAACTGAGCAGTCACAGGTTGGAGAACTCTACCTAAATTATTGCTTCCTAACCAGTGACTCCTCAGCTGTTGCCAAACTACAACTCCTATCATGTCCTGCCACCAGGATATAATGGGAGCTGTAGTTATGCAATAACTGGAGAGTCAAATGTTGTAGATAGGACAAAGCACAATGCACAATGCCCCCCCCCCCCCCATGCTTACTTCACAAGCTGGTCCATGCTTCTCTGCTGTTCTGGCCTCTTCTGGTTAGGTCTGACCAGAGCAGAGAGGAGCAGGCAGTGCTAATCACACTGCAGAATCACGGAGGAAACACTGGCTGCCCAGACAGGGAGGTGAGTGTCCCCTGCTCCAGCCAGCCCTAGGCTACTGTATTGTATTGGTGTCTTATAGACCCCAGTACTGTACAGTAACCCCCCCAGACCCGCTCCCCACAACCCAGACCCCCTCCCCAGATACCAGTCGGGCGGTGGGCGGCTCTTCTCCCGGCAGGCGTCCTCCTCCATGGGCTGTGCACTTCTCTTTGCTCAGTGATGGAACAGGCTGCCTGCTCCACCAATGAGCAAAGTGAAGTGTGAGGCAGAGTCAGCGTGGCGTTCTGTCACCGCTGCTGACTGCTAGAATGTAAGTGCAGCGGCCGCACTTACTGAGGAAAGAATTAAAGTGGCAGAGCGGCCCTAGCAACATCCGGGCGCCGCGGCCCTTAGGTGTAGTGGGGGGACCGGCCCGGGGGGCATATGCCACCCTGCCCCCCTGCCCAGCCCGCCCCTGACAGAACCTGTGTGGAGCTGGGTACCTCTATATGACTGGATGAGGTGATAGTAATCTGTGTACAGTGGATGTTATTTAGTAGCAGTGGTGGGGTTAGTCAGTATGCGGTGGTATTAGTCAGTATGCGGTGGTATTAGCCAGTATGTAGCAGTATTAGTCATTATGTGGTGACATTAGTCAGTATGCTGTGGTATTAGTATGTGGTGGTATTAGTCAGTATGCGGTGGAAGCAGCTCAGCTACACAGTACAGAGACAGAAGCTTCTGACCCCATTTACTGTGTTATTATCTGTAATTCCAGTCATGGCTGTGATGATACAACATGTAGCCGTGCTGCGCTCACAACATCGTCTCATAACTTATCACCGCTCAGCGAGTGGGCCTGTGTGCTCTGAAATGCCAGGGCTGATTTTTAGTCCCAGTCCGGCCCTGGCAATAAGGTTTATATTCCTGGAGGTGTCAGTAATATGGATAATGATTTAGCTTTGCTACATATGTGGTCAAAACAATGGAAACTGCTGTTCATTGTTTGTAATTATAGAATAATGCACTTGGGGAGGAAGAATCTCCTATCCAAGTACCAGATATCGTCAGTTCTCTGTTGGCACAGACTTCAGAGGAAAAGGATTTATGGGAAGTGATTTCTGACTTCTGACTTAAAGTGACTCTGTACCTACAATATGACCACCCCAAACCACTTATACCTTCAGATTGCTGCTTTTAATCCAAGACCTCTCCTGGGGTCCATTTTTTTGATGGAGTACCCCTTTAATCATTTTTTTTTTGTAGACCAAACTGTACAATGGTGTGTAGAGTGGATTTATCCTTTACGTGTGAGTACATGTCTACAGATTTCCTTCACCTTCAAGATTCTCAGCTGCCAATATGGGCCCTGACATGACTTCTTTCCATACTTTTTCTCCTGCATATCTTATAAATATTTATGTCTGATATTTGTCTTCTTGCCTAAAATTCTGCATCAAGAGCTGAGAGGAGGAGAGGAGGCTGTGATTTTGGAGCGCTATGTATATAATAGGTGTGACTGTGTTTACCTGGGGCAGGATATGTTGGAGAGCTTGATTCCAAGCTTCTGTGATGCTTCAACGGAAAGTGCCAATGTAAATTGACCTATTGTTTAAATAAAGTTTTTATATTAAACATATTCTTTAAGAATTTTTGGTGACATTTAAAAGAATCCTGAAATTTTCATTTTTGCCCCTATGTCTAAAGATCCCCATAAACTTTGTTTCTTTCTCCCACCCATTGCCCATCCTTCTCATATACAGGAAGTTTGGAACGGCCTATGTTCTCTATGGGGAATGGTGAGTCGCAACCAGAGTACTGTGGCTGCGTCTAATATCACCTAGAACAAAGGGTTCTCCCTGACGTGATCACCGTCTAGGCCCGCCTCCTCAGTGGCTGTTGGAATGGGCCGGCCTAGAGGTCTAGGCCCCACCTCTCTAGATCAGCCCATTCCAGTGGCCACTGATGAGACGGGGCAAAGACAATGATGATGTCACGGAGGGGCGGAGCCTAATGAGACGATGGGGCGGGGCTAAGTGGCGCAGTGGACATGTTCATTCTTCAACGCCGAGAGAGGAGGCGTGCGAGCCTCCCATAGACTGTCATTATGACAGGAAGGCTGGCGGCATTTCGCTGTGGAGAATTCCGCAGCAGAACTCCGCCACTTTTGCTACGTGTGAACGTAGCCTAAAAGTGTAATGAGAACATAGTCTTATGGGTACCGCTGACTCTTGACCAACTCCATTAGTGGGGTCCACCATTTTTGATAGGAAGAACATCCTCAGTAAGTCTTCAAGATTTAAATGTGGTACTCTGGCAGAAAAAAATATTTTCTTTCAAATCAACTGGTTTCCAAAAGTCATATAGATTTGTAATTTGCTTCTATTTAAAAATCTCCAATATTCCAGTACTTATCAGCTGCTGTATGTCCTGCAGGAAATGGTGTATTCTCTCCAGTCTGACACAGTGCTCTCTGCTGCCACCTCTCTGTGTCTGGTAATGTCCAAAGCAGAAGAGGTTTTCTATGGGGATTTGCTACTACTCTGGACAGTCCCTGATATGGACAGAGGTGGCAGCAGAGAGCACTGTGTCAGACTTGAAGAATACAAGAATACAAAACTTCCTGCAGGACATACAGCTGTTGAGAAGTACTGGAAGACTTGAGATTTTTAAATAGAAGTAAATTACAAATCTCTGGCACTTTCTGACACCAGTTGATTTAATATATATATATATTTTCCTACTAGAATACCCCTTTAAGAAATGGTGCGGTGTACAGACACCCCAACAGCCATATATAAGCCTCTCTGATACATTGTTGGTATCTTTCACATGATGGATCAGGCAGAGCCTATTGGCTTTTGTTATTGAAGGAAAATCTGTAAAATATCAGCAGATCATCACTCATATGGCATAGGCGATGCTGAGGACTGTCGTATCTAGGCCGGGATCTTCTGTACAGATGACGGAGGCATTTATCAGTGTTGTAAAATGTCTCGGTCATTAAAAGATTTGTTTCTACTAGAATAATGGAAGTGATCTGACAGAGGATACATGTATAATAATAGTAACATACAATTACCTTTAGGACTCATTACAGCTTGTTTGGAGCTCTCTGCATCCCCGGAGTCATCCCCGGGCAGCTACATTCAGCATTGCTATCACTGCACTTATTAAGAAGGTGTCTTATAATGTGGTGGTTATAATCAGGGCTGTGGAGTCGGTAAGCGGCAGCTCCGACTCCCACTTCGACTCTGACTCCTGAATTTTATCAGGACCGACTCTAACTCCGACTCAGACTCCTGAATTTTATCAGGACCGCAGGTCACTGTGGGGGCACTCAATAGCATGCACACACACACACACACACACACACACACACCCACACAGCCTGCTGCAGCTATAGCACACACATACAGCCTGCTGCAGCCATAGCACACACACACACACACACACACACAGCCTGCTGCAGCCATAGCACACATACGCACAGCCTGCTGCAGCCATAGTGCACACACACAGCTTGCTGCAGCCATAGCACACATACACACAGCCTGCTGCAGCCATAGCATACACGCACACCCACACAGCCTGCTGCAGCTATAGCACACATACACACAGCCTGCTGCAGCCATAATGTGCACACACACACACACACACACACACACATACACACACATACACACAGCCTGCTGCAGCCATAGCACACACACAGCCTGCTGTAGTCATAGCACACACACAGCCTGCTGTAGTCATAGCACACACAGCCTGCTGTAGTCATAGCACACACACAGCCTGCTGCAGCCATAGCACACACACAGCCTGCTGTAGTCATAGCACACACACAGCCTACTGCAGCCATAACACACACACACAGAGCTGCAGCCATTGAACACTGAAGAAAAACACACTATCTTCTTCCAGAGAGAAAACACCACATTGAGGACAGAGGTTACAGCTGCACTACTTATGTCTTCTCCCTTTCCTCTATATTACACCGGATATCTTCATTTTACACTGCTGCTCATATACAGTCATCCAGCATCCAGGAAGAGAACAGCACAGATCTCCCCCCACACAATGGACTCTTCCAGCTCAGAAACAAACTGCCAAATAGTGACCGACAACTTTTTCATGACCCCCCTTATGTAATAGCCCCAGTGTCCTATTAGAATGTTGCTCATAATTTAGATTCATGAGAAAAACTTGTAGAATTGAAGTTCGATATGAATTTTACATTTTTTAAAGATTTTTTTAAAGCTGGAGTCTGAGTCTGTACATTTTTTTCCAACTCCGACTCTGACTCCGACTCCAGCCAAAGCTAGCTCCGACTCCGACTACATGATTCCAACTCCGACTCCACAGCCCTGGTTATAATGGATAGAAAAGAATACCACATTACATGAACCTAGGTGTTCAGGTCTCACTCACACTGCTGTAATATATATGGCACAGAAGGGTAACCTCATGCTGTGTGAATTTTACCTAATTCTCTTGAATTTGGAGGAAAAAAAATCTAATATTCAGTTAATTTCTCCATTCAGCTTTAGCTTTGCCGCTGTTTAGCCGCCTGCCATGTACAGTATACGTGTGTGCTGTAACAGGATAGAATACTTCAGACTTGCTGGACTTAAAAGGGGTTTTCTAGGATTAGAAAATACATGTTCTAATCCTGCACAATCCCTTCATTACATGTTTCCAGATATTTGAGCTTTTCTCAGTATATAAAAAAAAAACAAAAAACAAAAAAAAACTTTTAAGGGAGAAGTCCAGCAAAAATGTTTATTGAAGTATTTTATTGCCCCCCAAAAGTTATAAAAATCACCAATATACACTTATTACAGGAAATGCTTATAAAGTGCTTTTTTTCCCTGCACTTACTACTGCATCAAGACTTCACTTCCTGGATAACATGGTGATGTCACTTCCTGGATAACATGGTGATGTCACGACCCAACTCCCAGGGCTGTGGCTGCTGGAGAGGATGATGGCAGAGGGATGCTCAGTGTCCCTCCAGTGCCCTGTGTACCTCAGTGTCCCCCTGCCATCATCCTCTCCAGCAGCCACAGCCCGCACAGCTCTGGGAGTCGGGTCGTGACATCACCATGTTATCCAGGAAGTGACATCACCATGTTATCCAGGAAGTGACATCACCATGTTATCCAGGAAATGACATCACCATGTTATCCAGGAAGTGAAGCCTTGATGCAGTAGGAAGTGCAGGGAATAAAGCACCTTATGTGCATTTCCCATAATATATTGGTGATTTGTATAACTTTTGGGGGGCAATACAATACTTTAATAAAAATTTTCACCGGACTTCTCCTTTAAAATATGTTGATCTGAAGCTTTCAGGTAGACAGCTCAGGATAGGCCAGGAATATTAGAATGTCCGGCGTCGGACATCTAATCTAAGCTACGGTCTATAACCAGTAGCTGGATGAGTGGAAGAGGGGCTTAAAGGGAAACTCTGATGCACATATATATGTATATATAACCACAGGTGCGCTCAGAGAGCTCACTGCTAATTGTTTATCATGTTTTCTTTGTATTAGATGTATGTTCAGTTATTTTCTTCTGCATCCCCACTGAATACCGTGTAGATTTCATTTGGTAGATGGGAAGGATTTTAGTCCAGAATAAAGATCCTAGAAGCTTAAGGAAAATAATAATGCCCCAGCCTTCCTTAAAGGGTTACTCCAGTATTTTTTTTTTTTCCTTTCAGATGAACTGCTGTATGTCCTGCAGGAAGTGGTGTATTCTTTCCAGTCTGGAGAGTAGGAGAGGTTTTCTATAGGGATTTGCTACTGCTGTGGTCAGAGGTGGCAGCAGAGAGCACTGTGCCAGACTGGAACGAATACACCACTTCCTGCAGGACATACAGCAGCTGATAAATACTGGAAGACTGGAGATTTTTTAAGAGAAGTAAATTAAAGTTCTCTGTCACTTTCTGACACCAGTTGATGCCGGAGGACCATACGTTTGCCTCACATTCATTTGGCGTCCATCTGCTTTTATTCTTCTTTGAGATTCATCATGGCCAACTTGTTATCTGTATGGAAATGGACTGAGCTTGTACCTTATCTTTGGGAATTGGTGTCACCAATCTTCCTAGCTCTATTATGGGATAACACCCCGACAGCTGTCCAGCCGATGAGTAAGACCATATTATCATGTAGATCTACCCATCCCTCATTCGCTTCCATCACATTCATCTCCACTTGTTCTCAGCACCAGGAAATAGATGTGTGTGATCTGTAAATGCTGTAATTGGCTTTTAAAGTGGATATTCCCCATGTCTTCTGTAGATATTTCATGCGGTAATTGATAACCTGAATGGATGCCCGGTTTCAGGACGTACGCTCTGATCATCCCATTACTTTTACAAGCTTAACCCTCTCCGTGCCGGCTTTTAATATTCCATTATTATAAAGGACAGTGATGGCGGCGGTCTGATCGCCTCTTTACTTCTAACCTGATGACCCGGAGCATTAATAATCTCTTATAAATAATGGCAGACGAATGAATCACCTCTTATGTGTAGAACAGATGGACATCAGAACGGTGTGGAGGGATAAAGATAGAGCTCTACACTACTTTTCGTTGGCGTAACATCTGTATCCAAAGGTTTTGTGTGTAATATTCTCCCCAGAAAATCCGGTTTTCTGCTTTATGTACACTCACCCGTGAAAAGTGTGTGGGGGGGGGGGGGAATAATAATAATAAAAAAAAATAATTATATATATATATATATAATTTATATATACCAGTGGTACCTTGGTTTAAGAGTAATTTGGATTAAGAGCTCACAGTATTCCAAAATTGTGACTTGGTTTAAGAGCATTGCTTTGGTTTAAGAGCTCCCTGTACTGGGTGGGGGGGAGGGGGCGAGTTGGGGAGGGGCATGGTCTGCATAGCGGGGTCTACAGCCCTGTACTCTGACCCAGGAAGTCTCCCTCACCTTCCAAATCATAGCAGATCCACTTCAGGCTGGGGCTTACATCAGGGGACAGGACTGTGGAGGTAATCTCTCCATAGCTGTAACCCCTCTCTCCCTGGACAGAGAGCGCTGCTATACTGTGCCCACATCTGCCCTGCTCATTCCATCATGCTCCCTGCAGTCTCTGTCCGCCCTTGTGTTTCCCATACTCTCCATTACTGTACAGTAACTTATAATATCACATATTCTGCTGTTTCTGAATGTTTGTTTCATCTGTTTTACATGTTGTTCAGAATAATAAATCATTACTTTTAGGGTGTGGAACCAATTGTCTGCATATCAGTGATTTCTTAAGGGAAATTTTGCTTTGGTTTAAGAGTGGATTTGGATTACAAGCACCGTCCCGGAAAGAGTTATGCTCGTAATCCAAGGCACCACTGTGTGTGTGTATGTATGTTTGTATATATATGTATATATATGTATATATATAATTATACACACACACAAAATCCCTAAATCCCTGTGTTAAGGGGTCCAGTTAGGAGTGTCACTTAATGATTGGCCCGCCCACCGGACTCATCGGCATAGAAATATATGAGATTTTAATTTATAAGTTAGAAGTTATACTTTTAGGGTACAAACCCACACACCGTATACGCAGCAAATACGCAACAAATACGCAGCAAATACGCAGCAGTTTGATGGTGAAGATTTAATGCTGAGTTCAGTTATTTAGATCTAATCTGCTGCGTTTTTGTTGCGTATTTGTTGCGTTTTTGCTGCGTATTCGCTGCGTATCGCAGCAGTAAATACGCTGTGTATACGGTGTGTGGGTTTATACCCTTAGGGTGCCTTTACACACACCGGATCTGCAGCAGATTTCATGCTGCGAATTTGCACCGAAATCCGCTGCTGATCCAGTGCCAGGTCATCCCTATGAGAATACTTGATATCCCACTGCATGTATGTAAGTTAACCCCCCGCCGTCCGAAACATACATCACCTGATCCCCGCTCCAGATTACTTTGGGGGTTCCTGGCGTCTGCTCGTCCCACTCAGCCAATAAGTGCGCTGCCCCGCCGTTCATGCTCTACGATATACTGTGGATAGATCCGATTAGTTTCTATTAAAAGGGTATCCCGTCAGTCAGACCATGACTAAGGACTACAAGTAAGCGCCCTATTACACCAACAGATTATCTGACAGATTTGTTTAAGCCAAAACCAGGAATGGATTTGAAAAGAGGCGAAATCTCAGTCTTATCTTTATTACATGTTCTCAGTTTATAATCCATTTCTGGTTTTGGCTCAAAAAAAATCTGTCAGATAATCTGTTGGTGTAATAGGGCCCTTACCAGTAAGGTTTTAATGGAATTTAATAAAGGTATGTGGTTTTAAAGGGATACTCTGGAGAATTTTATTTTGTCTCAAAGCAACTGGTATTAGAAAGTTTTATACAGATTTGTAAATAACTGCTGTAAAAAAATCTCTAAGCTGCTGTATGTCCTGCAGGAATTGGTGTATTCTTTCCAGTCACACTGCTCTCTGCTGCCACCTCTGTTAGTGACAGGAACTGTCTCCATAGGAAATCCTAGGGGTGCCGGCTCCCATTATAGTCAATAGAAATTATGTAAATTGTGTAAAATAGCACATTCAACTGCCCCCCCCCAGCTTCCTGACCACCCCTGGGGGCCACAACCAGGATGAAGAGGGTCAGGGGGCCATCAGTCTTTAGTCACCTGCAGATCTCAGATGTAAATGGCATATTCCTTTTGTTATGCCATAAGTGCCCAGATGGGAGTACAGTAGCCCTGTAACCTGCATTGTTCTGTAATGTGTAATCCGCCTGGTTCTACATTAGTAGTCTGCTTGTCCCTGTAGGACTGTACCACTTGACAGATTTCCATTTAGGACCCTAAAGGAAAAAAGGTGACAAACTTTAAAGGAGAAAAAAAAGTAACAAGATTACACCTCAAGGGAACATAAAAATATATTAGAGATGAAATGTAAGTCAATACTCAGTAACCCGTGACTTACTGCTGATGGATGTTTTTGGTGATTTCATTAATGCAATAAATGGGTCTAGCTCTAGTCTTTGTCTCTAATATGGTGCCCTCTAGTGGCAGCTCATTTGTATTGCAGCATGCCTGCAAACATTACAATGTAAAAGTTAGTGAGTCCTATAGGTCTGATCCCACCTTCTTAAACAAAGTGGTTATCACATATTTTGCTGCAATTTTGTGTAGGATATTAAATAATCCAGCCCGATCCCTTTTTATTTTGACTAAAAGACGTTTTAGCACCATGTATAGTAAAGAACTTCAGTGTTTTATTATCTTTTTAAATGTTTTTCTTTTTTATTCTACAGATTTGCTTCCTTCTGTTCGCCATTTTGTATATTGTGTCTTATTTCATCATCAAAAGATACAAAAGGAAAGCAGGTGGGTATTTGCCGATATATTATACATTTATTAAGATTTGATTTACTGCATCACATTGCTATATAGTACAGCGACCTGAAGTCAGTTCTCAGGGTACTTGATCATGGTGTTCAGTGCAGACTGAATTATACTGAATTGCTTTCATAGGTGCCAATGCACATTATACCTTGTATAGGTATACTTTCCATATATATATAATATCCTTACATAATCAGTGGTTCCCTGGGGAAGCCAGACAGTCTTTGTATTATATCCCTAATGCTCTATCTATAAACTGGTTGGTCACCTTATAATAAAATAGGTCAGTGTAAAGTATTAGTAAGTGTACTCACTGTATATACTGACAGCAGCTCCCTGTGTACCTCATAGAGCTTAAATCACACTCCCCTCCTCCAGGCTGTGCTGTCCTGCTCTGTTGCGATTCTTTCCATAAGATGGCCGACATGGAGGAGCATGTGACTATGCCTCGCCCTTTGTATCCTCTATAGAGATATACAGGCTCAGTGGTGGAGACTGGGGGACGGGGCAGGGTCACTTGCTCCTCCATGTAAGCAATCTTATGGACAGAATCACCACAGAGCAGGACAGCACAGCCTATGGAAAGGTCATCTTATTTGAGCTCTTATAAGGTACACAGGGAGCTGCTATCAGTATGTACAGTTAGTACACTTATTAATACTTTACACTGAACAATTTTACTCTAAAATGGGCAACCCCTTTAACCAGCACAACGCATTCTGCACCTGTCATACCTTCCCTATTTACTTCATTCGAACCTGAACGTGCGGCATTTGATTAGTGCTGACTGCAGAAGTTGGATAAAGCCCTAAGGCTGCCTGGAAAACCTGGATTCTACCTATGGCCTATGGCTGTGTCCAAGTTTTCCAGGCAGCCGTAGGGCTGCATCCAACTTCTGCAGTCAGCACTAATCAAATGTTGCACGCTTGGGTTGGGGTAAATCTGAGTGTGCTCGAAGTTCACTCATCTCTAATAAAAATAATATTGATAATTAATAATAATAATAATTTGTTCCCTCAAAGAGCAAAACCATACTTCACTACCCAATTTCTGGCTGTTGCCATTCCAACAATCACGGCCATTAAGAGCTTCTTGATCCCCTTTTATCACAGAAAAATACTTAGCATGTCAGTGGCTTAAAGTAACACTGTCCCCCCCCCCCCCCTTTTTGCATTCTGACTTCTCTACACAGATGTAATGGGTAAATTTAGCAGTTTTCATACCTTATTTTATATCCTACATCATGCTGCTTGTTCAAGTAAAAAGTGATCTTTTATCAACTGCAGATTGTGTTAAGTAAGCGGGGCTTCACAGCAACGCCACTTAGCCCGCCCACAGCACCACAGTTGGCTCCCTCCGTGAAGTCATCGATACATAGACCCTACCCCCATTGTATGGGCTGACCCAGAGGGGGTGGGACCTAAACCTTTAGGCCAGCCTGTGCTAATGGTCGATAAGGGGGCGGGGCTTATGTGCCTATGACATCATGGAGGGGTGGGTCCAATAAGCACTGTTGCCGTGAAGCTCCGCCCACTTAGCACAGTCTGCAGTTGATAAAAGATCAGTTTTTACTTGAACAAGCACCATGACGTATGATATAAAATAACGTGTGAAAACTACTAAATTTACTTTTTACACCTGTTTTAAAGTCAGAATGCAAAAAGGGGGTGACAGTGTCACTTTAAGGTCCCCATACACCTTATACTTTGGTCTGCTGTGCCCACCGGTCGCTGTGGGTTTGAATGATGACTGATCACAGATGATGTTGGTGGAGATAGGGGTGAAGTTTGATGAAAAATCAATGCCCGACTCCTTTGTTCTGGGAGAGCTACGCCACAGCCAGAACAAAGCTGAATGTTCCTGAGTGTGGGGAGGGGGCCTGATGGAAGGGATAACTGATGGCTGAAGGATTGTTTGGCCATCAATTATTGAAGATATATTGGCTGAGAGGGCAGTTTCTATGTGTTAAAATGGCGCCAGGAAATGGATGTCATTGTCTTTAAATATATAACTCATCATAAGACTTATTATTTCCTTTTTACATTTTTTTTCATCTATTTTTTACAGCACAAGTAGGACTAAAATGTCACTTTCTCTTACAGATGAACAAGAGGATGAAGATGTCACAGTCAATCGAGTCTCGTACGTACACTTTTCTGTTTTCTGGCCAAAAATAACATGGTTTTTGTCTTTATTATTTTTTTTACCTAGAATATTGTATAAGTATTATTTATTTTTTTTTTTTTTATTGGGAACGGAACCAGAGTATTCACTAAGCCTAACACGTTTGGTTGCCCACAATTATTGCCAGATGATTAAGGTCTCCTGAATTATTATTATTACTTTTTTTTTAATATCCTGTGGCCGTAGTTGGATTATCATTAGAGATTAGCACGCTCAAGTCCAGTCGTTTGGAATATCATTACCGGTGGCTGATGAAATTGGAAAATTGGATGAAGCCCTAGGGAGTCTGGGAAAACATGGGTACATCCATAGGCCAAAGGCCGTATCCATGTTTTCCAGGATTCCCTAGGGCTTCATCTAACTCGGGTGTCAAGCTCAGGCCTGAGTTTGACACGTCTGATCTAACTTCTTCAGTCTAATAGTGGGACAGTTACATTAGACAATACCACTTGGTTAGGACTGTTACTTATTGAGAGAACATGATGCTGTGTGTTCTTTTGTACTATAGTCTGCACATCGTAACCACTCATTTTGTTTCGCTCCTAGGCTGTTCCTCAGCACATTCACATTGGCAGTTTCAGCTGGTGCTGTGCTGCTTCTTCCCTTCTCCATCATCAGCAATGAGATCCTCTTATCATTCCCTAAGAGCTACTATATCCAGTGGCTGAATGGCTCTCTCATCCATGGTCAGTGTTTGACATTAAATTGTATTTGTTTGAACCTTGAGCAAAGGCATCTTTTATGCGCTATTAACCCTTTCACATCAGCTATAAGGCTATTTATGTTCCATCTGCAGCACTGCACACAAAGTGCCAGCAAATTGGCGTGGCCTAGAGTGTCTGTGCCCTAGGCTTGCACCGCCTCTTCATCCCTTCTCTCCACCCTCTTTACCATTAGGAATGCTCCTATTCATAACTTGTCTGAACACTGCACATGTGCTGGATAGTTAAGGCACCTGTGCAGTTTTCAGACAAGTGATCAATAGGAGAAATCCTGGGACATTCATAATGATGAAGAGGGTGGGAAGGAGGGACGGAGAGGTGGTGCAAGCCTAGGGCACTCACACTCCAGGCCACGCCAATTTGACACTGGGCAGCAAGTTTAAAAGTTGTTCTTTAGGACAATAACTGCCTCACCTGCCGAACGGACCCCCGGACAATAAACATATTTGAAATTGTCCAAACTGTTTGAATATAATGATATTTTGCTGCAAGGTGAGCAACACAAATAAAAGGGGAAAAAGGATTACAATTTTTATATTTATTATATTTCAGGAAAAAAAAATAAAAAAATGCAATGAAAAATATACTGTATTTTTATTTTTATTTCCATATACACCAATATGGTACCTATAAAAACTATAGATCATGGCACAAAAATTGAGCCTCCAATCAGCCCCTTTAGTGTGACCTGGCCATTCTTGCATCAATGCACTTTGGTTATGAAGGGGTTAATCATTATCGACTGCATGTCACCCCCGTGTAAATGGGAAAAGTGTGGGCAGCAATTGTGAAGTTAAAGGCCTGTGATTAATTGTTATGTCAAGGCTTATTAAAGCGAACGTACAATTAGGTACATTGCTTATTTTCTTTAACATGAGCGAATCGGTGCCAACGCGGGGATCCCGGTGGTGTGGTCCTTTCTTTGAAACACCAACTGGCTCCCTTGCTTAGCTCCATTCTTTTGCCGTGCACCGGCCCGACTCCGTGTCACCTGATCTAGATGGACTTTCAATGCAAGTCCATCTAGG
This sequence comes from Dendropsophus ebraccatus, assembly GCF_027789765.1. NCBI lineage: Eukaryota > Metazoa > Chordata > Amphibia > Anura > Hylidae > Dendropsophus > Dendropsophus ebraccatus. The sequence goes on along the minus strand of NC_091455.1, from coordinate 186,924,796 downwards.
TCGAAGAGAGGGGGAGAGGAGCACAATGCTTTTTTTTTTTTTTTTAGTTACAGGTACATTTTAAGGCTACACTTAAATATATACTCTTTAGTGTAGTTTTGTTTTCCTTTTGAGTACTGGAATATATCCTTAAGGAACAGAAAAGACTGCATGTATGAATCCAGCCCACTTTTTTTTTCTGTTCTCTGCCATTAACCTCCAATATACTGTATAATTTTCAAATAAAAAGCTTTTTTCTCATTTATCTAAATCTTGATAGTTGCCACTAGATGGCGATACAACAGCATGAATGTTTTTTTACCTGAGCTTCACCCGTACACGTATAGCAATCTGTTTTATACTGTCCATTGCACCATAGGCCATAGAGCCATAGAGATGCTGTATGAGACGACCCGAGTGCGTAAGTTTTACAGAGCCTTTATAAGGCCGTTACTCTGGATCATTTTTACATCCCTATTTTGCTATCAGCCATTGGCTGTATATTACCTATTAGACAAGTACGTGGGCGACAGTGATTTATAATTTTCAGCAGGTTGATTGGCTGATCTTTAGCCCAAGGGTCATATACTCTTGTTCTAATAAGCACCCCATGTTGTAGGTCCTTAACACAGTGTGTAGCCTTAATTGTAGATTTTGTCAAAAATGCCAAGCAGAATAGCTCTGCATGCTATGCCTTTATGTCCAGGTGCTTGTCACCATGTTAGTACACAGTCATAGTAATGGAACAGTGGCAAGAAAAAGTCACCGCTGGATCCACTGCACGCCAGAAACTGACACTGCCTAACACACTCCATTGAAGTGAGAAAGCTTTTGAGATGTAAAAAAACAAAAACATTTTGATCGCTCCAGATGTAGGCGGTCAGACCTCTACTGTTGTGTTGTAAAAAGGGTTTTGCAGCCCCTGCTATTTTGCATAGGTAAGCTGGTGAATATGCCCATAGGTAAGGAAAATCCATTCTAAGATTACTTACTATATCAGATAACACTGGGTATCACTGGCATGGGAAAAGATTTGGGAAGCTTGGTTGACAGTAAACTATAGCAATCAGTGTCAGATAAGGTGATTAGAAGATAGATCTACCACTGTGCAAATCACTGGTCAGACCACACAGGGAATATTGTGTAAGATTTTGGGACATAAAGCAAGCAACTAAAGCAATAATTAGAATAGGGGGACTCCACCAGTGAGAGGGTTATTACAAAGATCTCTCCCATGCTGTTATACCCAGGACTGTGTCTAACAAGGGGACATCCTCTACGCCAGGGATGGGGAACCTTCGGCCCTTCAGCTGTTGCAAAACTACAATTCCCATCATGCCTGGACAGCCGAAGCTAAAGCTTCGGCTGTCCAGGCATGATGGAAATTGTAGTTTTGCAACAGCTGGAGGGCCGAAGGTTCCCCATCCCTGCTCTACGCCAAGGTTTAGCTTCGGCTGTCCAGGCATGATGGGAATTGTAGTTTTGCAACAGCTGGAGGGCCGAAGGTTCCCCATCCCTGCTCTACGCCAAGGTTTCTTCATTAACACAGAAAGGGATTCTTTACTGTAAGAGCAGCAGGGTCATGGTTAACTCCCTAAAGAAGTCAATGCCCTGACTGTGGCCTGGATACATTTCTGGAGAGTAATAATATTACAGGTTATAGGCACTGGAGAAGGGCCCTAAATCCAGGGATTTATTCTGACTTCAAGATTTAGAGTCAGGAAGAAGTTTTCTCTCTCTTAGATGAAGGTATTTTCACCTCTATCGCATGTTCTTTCACTGTATGAGCACTGCAGTATAATAGAGAGAACTTGATGGTGAGTGTCTAGTTATTTTGCTGTTTGGTAATCGGTCTATTGGCTCTAGATAGGACATATTATCATATTTGTGGCTTTTAAATATTAGTTTTCTTTACTTTACTTTCTTTCCACATTCCTTAAGATTTCCCTCTTAAATTAAGTGGAAATTAATGCTTTTATTTTGACGTTTCAGGTCTGTGGAATCTTGTTTCCCTTTTCTCCAATCTGTGTCTCTTTGTGTTGATGCCATTTGCATTCTTCTTTCTTGAATCTGAAGGCTTCGCAGGGCTTAAAAAGGTAACTTGTTGCAATTAAATTTTTTTTTATTGCTGTTTGAAATTGTTACATTTTGAAATTGCTTTGTATTGTTGTTGTTGTTGTTATTATTGTGTATTACTGTGTTGTACTTTGTAATAGCTGTAAGGTATCTGACATTTCTTGCGATCACATTAAAGTGACACTGTCACCCCCTTTGTGCATTCTGACACAGGTGTAAAGGGTAAATTTACCTTATTTTATATCATACGTCATGGTGCTTGTTTAAGTCTCGCGTCATTAGCGCCACTTAGCCCCACCTACAACGCCACCGTTGACCTAGAGGGGGTGGGGCATAGACCTTTAGGCCAGCCTGTTCCAATGGCCGATGAGGGGGTGGGGCCAACGGTGGTGTTGTGGGCGGGGCTAAGTTGCGCTAATGCCACGAGGCCCCACCCACTTAACACAATCTGCAGTTGATAAAAGATCACTTTTTACTTGAACAAGCACCATGACATATGATATAAAATAAGGTATGAAAAGTGCTAAATTTACCCTTTACACCTGTGTAGAGAAGTCAAAATGCACAAAGGGGGTGACAGTGTCACTTTAAGCTTCATTTTTAGGAAACAAAAAAGGAGTTGTCTTGTATAGAAAACCGATATGAAATCAAAACAAAGTCACAAAGTGGGCACTCATCACCCCAACGTTGGTGTCCACAGTGCCAGCGCGGGACCTCCAGGTGTTCATGGCTCACGAGTGGTGCTCAGCCTTTAGTATTGTATCCAGTCAGTACAGAATAGAATGTTAGTAGCGGAACTTACCAGTACGTGAAAAAGGTTGCTTTTATTTCAGGAGCTACAATTGTTTTGCATACTCTGGCTCACAAATAACACGTCATCATGGCGCTGCTTAAATACATCAGCAGTGCTTATGAATATGTTAATTATCCCATTAAAAACAATGAACATATTGTTACAAAAACATCAGTACTATCACCATAAAAACAATACACATGATGAATAGAAAGTATGCAAAGTACAATTTTACAAAAACACACTCATCTCGTTCCTATCATTGCATCCGAAAGCATTCATCGCTCCGGTACGGATAATCCAAGCTGCCTCTTTTCTCTTTTCTTCACGTACTGGTGAGTGCCGCTACTATCATTCTATTCTGTACTGACTAGTATAGAAAACCTGTTTAAGCCAATGGAGAAGGGCTTCAGTGAATTTTCCTCTCTGGAGCACCCAGCACATCTCTGCTTTTCATACTACCTCCTTTTTAGGTTGAAATTGGAGATATTAGGTGTGCGTCCATGTGCCCCTATAACACACTGTCTGTGATTGTGGGGGGGTGCACGGATAAAACTAGGCATTGGGGTGGGACTGCAGCGGCATGTAGTTATGCTGCCTGCGCCCTCTTCCCAGCCAGTCACCCTTGATTGGCAGCCTGAAGCTGCCAATCAAATATGAGTAGCTAGGAAGAGGGCAGAGGCAGAACGTAAACGCTCAGGATTTGATTACCAGGGACTGAAGAAGTTTGATGCATCCCTGAGGCTGCCTGGAAACCATGGATATAGCCAAAGGCTGTAGCCTAAGGGCTTTATTACACAGGGCGATTATCGTTCGAAAAATCGTTAGATCGTTTGGATTTGAACGATAATCATTTATTGTAATAGCAGACAGTGATTAAACGACCAACGAGAAATCGTTAGTCGTTTGATAGAGTTTGGACCTATTTTTATCGTTGATCGTCATTCAGTCTTTCGCAGTAGCGACGAACACAATAGCAACGACAAGACGACCGCAAGAATTATCATAAGTAACGATCATCTTTCCGTGTAATTGGGTAAACTATTTCATGTCGTTTGAGATCGTTAATCGTCGAAAAATCGCTTTGTGTAATAGTACCCTTAGGGCTGCCTTAAACTTCTTCAGCCATCGATAATCAAATGCAGAGAGTTCGGAAGCTCAAGCTTCACTATATGTATTGGGGATCAAAACTTTTGATGTGTCTCTGCAACATGTCAAAAGTTTATTTTATTTTTTTATAATGACAGGAATCGATTATACAGATCTTCAGAAGACGTCACTTTGAGTGTTTTTTACTATAAATGTCCTCGTATTTGTACACATTGTTAAAGTCTTTAATTCTTAGAGGAGTCTTTCATTGGTGATATTTCTTTACTTGTTTAGGGCACGTTTGTTTTGCTGACTTTCTTAGACACTCGGATCAGCGGTACAGTCTCTACTAAAAATCCCCGACTTTATTGTGCTCCCAGTATATTAAACCAGTAAATTAGTGGTTTTCTCTGCAGTCCTTGGTGGAGTCATCCTTCCCTGACCTGCGCTGTGAGCATTTAATTTCTAACTAGCGTTCGCTTCTAATAACCTCCTGACTAATGGCCTTGATTATGAGGGTTGGATTTGTGCCATACGACTGTATGCAGCAGAACAGACCGGGCAGGATTCTCTGCTTAGTTTCTAATTAAACTTGGGTATTAATGTAAATGGACGTTTAGGCCTTAAGGGCTTGTCTGCGGGCTTTATTTTTCTGAAGTGGATTTTTTTAAGCTCGCAGTGGCTGCCTTTTATAGCCTCTACCACCTTTTTATCCCCTTTGCCTTTACAGTAACTATGAACCCTAGGAAGTGGCTGTAAAATCGAGGAATTATATTAGATGATGTGGTGAATATCAGGCTTTTCAGACGTAGGGCTGTCTGGCTGTGTACATTTTGTAAGTCCTTTTAAGTCCGCTTTGGTAAATCTTCATTGTGTTTATATATATATATATATATATATATATATATATATATATATATATATATATACACACACACACACTACCGTTCAAAAGTTTGGGGTCACATTGAAATGTCCTTATTTTTGAAGGAAAAGCACTGTACTTTTCAATGAAGATAACTTTAAACTAGTCCTAACTTTAAACAAATACACTCTATACATTGCTAATGTGGTGAATGACTATTTTAGCTGCAAATGTCTGTTTTTTGGTGCAATATCTACATAGGTGTATAGAGGCCCATTTCCAGGAACTATCACTCCAGTGTTCTAATGGTACAATGTGTTTGCTCATTGGCTCAGAAGGCTAATTGATGATTAGAAAACCCTTGTGCAATCATGTTCACACATCTGAAAAAAGTCTAGCTCGTTACAGAAGCTACAAAACTGACCTTCCTTTGAGCAGATTGTGTTTCTGGAGCATCACATTTGTGGGGTCAATTAAACGCTCAAAATGGCCAGAAAAAGAGAACTTTCATCTGAAACTCGACAGTCTATTCTTGTTCTTAGAAATGAAGGCTATTCCATGCGAGAAATTGCTAAGAAATTGAAGATTTCCTACAACGGTGTGTACTACTCCCTTCAGAGGACAGCATAAACAGGCTCTAACCAGAGTAGAAAAAGAAGTGGGAGGCCGCGTTGCACAACTAAGCAAGAAGATAAGCACATTTAGAGTCTCTAGTTTGAGAAACAGATGCCTCACAGGTCCCCAACTGGCATCTTCATTCAATAGTACCCACAAAACACCAGTGTCAACTTCTACAGTGAAGAGGCGGCTTCGGGATTTTGGGCTTCAGGGCAAAGTGGCAAAGAAAAAGCCATATCTGAGACTGGCCAATAAAAGAAAAGGATGGGCAAAAGAACACAGACATTGTACAGAGGGAGACTGGAAAAAAGTGTTGTGGACGGATGAATCCAAGTTTGAGGTGTTTGGATCACAAAGAAGAACGTTTGTGAGATGCAGAACAAATGAAAAGATGCTGGAAGAATGCCTGACGCCATCTGTTAAGCATGGTGGAGGTAATGTGATGGTCTGGGGTTGCTTTGGTGCTCTTAAGGTGGGAGATTTGTACAAGGTAAAAGGGATTCTGAATAAGGAAGGCTATCACTCAATTTTGCAACGCCATGCCATACCCAGTGGACAGCGCTTGATTGGAGCCAATTTCATCCTACAACAGGACAATGACTCTAAACACACGTTCAAATTGTGCAAGAACTATTTACAGCAGAAGCAGCAGCTGGTATTCTATCGGTAATGGAGTGGCCAGCGCAGTCACCAGATCTGAACCCCATTGAGCTGTTGTGGGAGCAGCTTGACCGTATGGTACGCCAGAAGTGCCCATCCAACCAATCCAACTTGTGGGAGCTGCTTCTAGAAGCGTGGGGTGCAATTTCTCCAGCTTACCTCAACAGATTAATAGCTAGAATGCCAAAGGTGTGCAATGCTGGAATTGCTGCAAAAGGTGGATTCTTTGAAGAAAGCAAAGTGTGATGTAAAAACAATGTTATTTCAAATACAAATCATTATTTCTAACCTTGTCAATGTCTTGACTCTATTTTCTATTCATTTCACAACGTATGGTGGTGAAGTGTGACTTTTGAATGGTTGTGTGTGTGTGTGTGTGTGTGTGTGTATGTATATATAATATATATATATAATATTAGAGAGAGAGATAGGCTAAAGATTGAGCCTTATAGTGTTTTGTATTCCGGAGTAGTGTAGGGGCCCATGCTAATTGATCTTAGACACCAGAACCTGGAGTCCTTATAGTGGTGTTCATCAGACTCTTCATGAACAACCGTAATGTCCGATAGATAGGTGAAAAGGAACCCTCTCACCATAGAAATGCTGTTCAATCTACCCGAATCATGTCAAAGCAGGAGGAGCTGAGTAGGATGCTGTATAAGAAGATTCAGTATAACTTGTATTTTTTTTGTATGATTTACAGTATTTGGCTATGTTCACACAATGTATTTTTCGTATCTCTATGGCCGTTGTTGCCGATTGCAACAACAGCCGTAGTTAATATGAAAAAATACCTTGGCTTGCTGTCTATGGGGTCCCGGCCGGAGCGTATACACATAGTATATACTCCGGCCAGAACCCCTAGCTGCGCCGCAGACAACGGTAAAAAAGATGTCAGTTCACACTATGGAGCGAGCAGCTGGGTCTGCAAGCTTCATAACGAGCTGTGGTGAGTTCTGATGCGGGCCCGCGCTGATACGCCCTCATCAGAACCTGCGGCGTGAAAGATCATCCGACCAGTACTGCAGTACCGGTCAGGATCTTTTCAGAGACCGGCCGCTCCGTGACCCAGACGGGTCACAGAACGGCTGGTCTCTTATGCCATGTGAATATAGCCTATCTCTTCTTATTCTGGGCTTAGGAATCTAGTGGTTGGTCTTACTAAATAAATGATTGTTATCTCCTACAAAAAGGACGCTGTCATAATCAATATAAGTAAACTTTATTATCAAGTTCTATAAAAACTTGATTTAACATTTTGTAAAAAGAAGCCACATAGCCATGCACATAAGACAAATAGACCACAGGAAATTTAAGAACAGTATTGCACAAGAATCAGATACACAGCAATCTATAAGTAATGATTTATTGCACAATCCCCTTGCTGAAAAGTATTACACAAAACCCAGTGGCCCAGTATTGTAAACACAAGGAGAAAAGAATTTTCACATGTTGATCATACTACCTGTGGTTTAGCAGTGTGTGCACGCTCCCCATATATATATATATATATATATATATATATATATATATATATATATATATATATAAATAATATATATATGATTGACAGCTAAAGATGAACGCAACTTGAAAATGCTCCAGTCTTTGCGATCCCGAGCATTCTGCATTTAATTACCGGCGGCTGAAGAAGTTGGATGCAGCCCTAAGTCAGTCTGGAAAACATGTATGAGCATGCATAGACAGATAGCTTTCAATAACTTATTTGGACCACCCACTGGACACCTGAGCTCAGATTTACACAGAATGATCACTATTTTAATATTTAGTGACTAGTAACGCAATGCCAGATTGTGTCTGTGTTTGGATCAGCTCTCATTGTGTTGAGCTCCCTTCTGTACTGCACAAGATTTGTTAATAGTGGGTTAACATGGTGATTTTAAGGGGTACAGGTAGAGAATACAGTGCTGTGTGGTGTTACAGGTAGAGAATACAGTGTGCTGTGTGGTGTTACAGGTAAGGAATACAGCGTGCTTTGTGGTGTTACAGGTAGATAATACAGTGTACTGTGTGGTGTTACAGGTAGAGAATACAGCGCTGTGTGGTGTTACAGGTAGAGAATACAGTGTGCTGTGTGGTGTTACAGGTAGAGAATACAGTGTGCTGTGTGGTGTTACAGGTAGAGAATACAGCGCTGTGTGGTGTTACAGGTAGAGAATACAGTGTGGTGTTATTGGTAGAGAATACAGTGTGCTGTGTGGTGTTACAGGTAGAGAATACAGCGTGCTGTGTGGTGTTACAGGTAGAGAATACAGGGTGCTGTGTGGTGTTACAGGTAGAGAATACAGCGTGCTGTGTGGGGTTACAGGTAGAGAATACAGTATGCTGTGTGGTGTTACAGGTAGAGAATACAGCGTGCTGTGTGGTGTTACAGGTAGAGAATACAGCATGCTGTGTGGTGTTACAGGTAGAGAATACAGGGTGCTGTGTGGTGTTACAGGTAGAGAATACAGGGTGCTGTGTGGTGTTACAGGTAGAGAATACAGTGTGCTGTGTGGTGTTACAGGTAGAGAATACAGCGCTGTGTGGTGTTACAGGTAGAGAATACAGAGTGCTGTGTGGTGTTACAGGTAGAGAATACAGTGTGGTGTTACAGGTAGAGAATACAGTGTGCTGTGTGGTGTTACAGGTAGAGAATACAGCGTGCTGTGTGGTGTTACAGGTAGAGAATACAGCGTGCTGTGTGGTGTTACAGGTAGAGAATACAGTGCGCTGTGTGGTGTTACAGGTAGAGAATACAGCGTGCTGTGTGGTGTTATTGGTAGAGAATACAGTGTGCTGTGTGGTGTTACAGGTAGAGAATACAGCGTGCTGTGTGGTGTTACAGGTAGAGAATACAGTGCTGTGTGGTGTTACAGGTAGAGAATACAGTGCTGTGTGGTGTTACAGGTAGAGAATACAGGGTGCTGTGTGGTGTTACAGGTAGAGAATACAGCGTGCTGTGTGGTGTTACAGGTAGAGAATACAGTGTGCTGTGTGGTGTTACAGGTAGAGAATACAGCGTGCTGTGTGGTGTTACAGGTAGAGAATACAGCGTGCTGTGTGGTGTTACAGGTAGAGTATACAGTGTGCTGTGTGGTGTTACAGGTAGAGAATACAGCGTGCTGTGTGGTGTTACAGGTAGAGAATACAGTGTGCTGTGTGGTGTTACAGGTAGAGTATACAGTGTGCTGTGTGGTGTTACAGGTAGAGAATACAGCGTGCTGTGTGGTGTTACAGGTAGAGTATACAGTGTGCTGTATGGTGTTACAGGTAGAGAATACAGCGTGCTGTGTGGTGTTACAGGTAGAGAATACAGTGCTGTGTGGTGTTACAGGTAGAGAATACAGCGTGCTGTGTGGTGTTACAGGTAGAGAATACAGTGCTGTGTGGTGTTACAGGTAGAGAATACAGTGTGCTGTGTGGTGTTACAGGTAGAGAATACAGCGTGCTGTGTGGTGTTACAGGTAGAGAATACAGCGTGCTGTGTGGTGTTACAGGTAGAGAATACAGTGTGCTGTGTGGTGTTATTGGTAGAGAATACAGCGTGCTGTGTGGTGTTACAGGTAGAGAATACAGCGTGCTGTGTGGTGTTATTGGTAGAGAAGGAGCTTTGGTAGGGGAGTAAGCAGAGTTTGCAGTCTGTGTTTAATACTTTGCCTAATCCTGTGTCCTGCTGCAGTACCATCAGGCGCCGCCATCTTGTTGACGTCACTGTGTACCAGTGCTGTCACTAATATAGTGCCACACAATGGTACTGCCGCGGGATACAGGATACAGTATTAGACTGCAATAGGGGCACTTAGTATTAGATGATAGGTTTCCTTTAAAGGGGTAGTGCGGCGGTAAAGAATTATTGACAGAATAACACACATTACAAAGTTATAACATAACATACATAACTGTGCTCAGCCAATTGAGCATCTGATGACGCTGAAGAGGGCGGCCGGCACTCAGGACGCTCGGAGGGATTCGGCCCGGCCGTCCGAAGACTGCATCGCAGACTGAAGATCGGAGACGAGTCGGCACGTAACAGGTATGTATAGCGCACCACACTTCCGGGTACACGGGTGGGGGTGGTGGGACACAGGGAAGGGGGCCATTCACAGACATAACATACATTACAAAGTTGTATAACTTTGTAATGTGTGTTATTCTGTCAATAATTCTTTACCGCCGCACTACCCCTTTAAGGCAGGGATGGGGAACCTTCAGCCTTCCAGCTGTTGCAAAACTACAATTACCAACATGCTTGGACAGCCAAAGCGAAGCTTATGCTGTCCAGGCATGATGAGAATTGTTGTTTTGCAACAGCTGGAGGGATGAAAGTTCCCCATTGAGAAGAGTATCAAAGATGTGGAGATATGATTTTATTAGGAATATTTTTTCTTTTATGATTATGAATATAAGGACTACCTCCTCAGCCATACTCGTTCATGTGCTTCCAATAAAGAAACCCCCCTACCTCCTTTGTTTGATTTATACACTACAGCACATCCTCTATCCCCCCACCGCTCCGGTAAGGTGCCTCCGACATTTTTTTTTTCTTCTTCCTTTAATACCGCACATCATACCACAACCTGTGATATAAAATTGAACATGAGCGACAGAAACATCCTGACCAATTACCTAAATTATCCAGACATTCCCAAAATGTTCAGCGGGATTAAGAGGTTAACTTCTAAAACATCAAACAAGCGGACTGATAATAAAAGCAAATAGGATCAAAAAATGTAAGGTAACTTCCTCGCTTAATTAATTGGGTGGGCCAGGTGGAAATCGAAGAGGTCGGGTCTCCAGTTTGCAAGGTCTATAAAGCTAAGTAACATGACAGCGCAATGGAGAAGGAAGCAAGATTTTTTTTAATATGCTTCTATCCTGTGTCACAGTTTGAAATTGTCCTGGTTTTTGTCCCTTTTGGCAAAGTTACATAAAAGTGACCCAGTACTGTATTTTATGGCCAGACGAGCCTTTATTTTCCAGCGCTTTAATTCGTGTCAGGCCTCCGCTTTAAAGAGTCGCAGCATTGGGTTTCGAAGCTAAAGCCTGTTTGACTTGCACTGAATTCTTTCATTATTTTCTTTTTTTTTTTTTTGCCACTGATCATCCATAAATTGTTGGAAATTAGTGATTAAGGAAGTGCTGCTTAATGTTACCAACACCATGCAGGTTCTCTCTCTATGACTTTTTGTGGGTGAGAGGAAATCGTGTACTGCCCTAACAATAAGGAAGACCCCCGCTGGGGACCTTTCAGGAAAATTTGTCTTGCATACTGGTTTGATCAATTTGTTTTCTTAATATATAGAATGATATATTTTTTTTCAACAGCTAAAGCCACTGAGCGAGGTATAACTATGAGGAATTACAAAGACCTTGAGGATTTATTTTTTTTCCTTTTCTATTGCACTGATCATTAACATTACACATTGTTGTCAAACCGTCCTGGGAGGATTGCACTTACTGCATCAGCGGCCGCCGCCTTGCATAGTAGTTGCAGCAGAGATTTTGGCCCAGTAATTTAAGTATTGCTTTTAATTTTATTATTGTTGTTTTTTTTGGTATCAGTTGTACAGATTTGTAAATTCTATTTAAAAATATCAACTCTTCCAGTACTTATCAGTTGCTGTATGTCCTTCAGGAAAAAAGGGGTCCGTTGAGCCTCAGTTACAAGTCTCAAAACACAGGAATAGCCAGATATCCCTCTCTCCAGAGAAGGAAGCCCATTGCCAAGGGTGCCTCCTAGTGGGGAGAGCACCAAACCACCCTGATACGTAGTCCCTCAGGTCCTCACTCTGTTGCGAGCATTGGGACCTAAATAGGGAAACACCAGGGTGGCCCCTGTGAGTCAAAGTCTAACTCTGTGGCGAGTATAACGACATAAGACAAGGGTTACCAAGGCTAGGCGTTTCGGGGTATTTGCCCCTCGTCAGTGTGGAGCAGGATTCTGGCTACTGGGGCAATGATAAATAGACCAACAAAACACAACAATCACTGAACTCAGGGAGAACAGTGAAAAATTCCAATGGCGTACTCATTTACGAGTCTCCATTGATTGTCCCATACAAAATTTGAATATGCAAAAAAGGGGTCCGTGGAGCCTCAGTTACGAGTCTCAAAACACGGAATAGCCAGATATCCCTCTCTCCAGAGAAGGAAGCCCATTGCCAAGGGGTGCCTCCTAGCGGGGAGAGCACCAAACCACCCTGATACGTAGTCCCTCAGGTCCTCACTCTGTTGCGAGCTTTGGGACCTAAATAGGGAAACACCAGGGAAATGTCCTTCAGGAAGTGGTGTATTCTTTCCAGTCTGAGGCTGGGTTCACACTATGTATAGTTGAGGCTGTATTTGGTCCTCATGTCAGGTCCTTATAGCAACCAAAACCAGGAGTGGATTGAAAACACAGAAAGGCTCTGTTCACACAATGGTGAAATTGAGTGGATGGCCGCCATATAACAATAAATAACTGCCATTATTTCAAAACAACAGCCATTGTTTTAAGATAACAGCACATATTTGCCATTAAATGACGGCCATCCACTCAATTACAACATTATGTGAACAGATCCTTTCTGTGTTTTCAATCCACTCCTGGTTTTGGTTGCTATACAGCCTCAAACATACAGCCTCAAATATACGTAGTGTGAACATAGCCTAATGGTGCGTTCACACCTACAGGATCTGCAGCTGATTTTCTGCAGCAGATTTCATTTAAATAACTGAACACAGCATCAAATCTGCTGCAGATCTGCTGCAGATTCTGTAGGTGTGAACGCACCCTGACACAGAGCTCTCTGCTGCCACCTCTGTCAATGACAGGAACTGTCCAGAGCAGGACAGGTTTTCTATGGGGATTTGCTTCTGCTCTGTACAGTTTTTGACACACACAGAGGTGGTAGCAGAGAGCACTGTTTCAGACTGGAAATAATACACCACTTCTTGCAGGACGTACAGCAGCTGATAAGTACTGGGATGTTTTTTTCTTTCAGTAAAAGTAATTGACAAATCTGTATAACTTTCAGACACCAGTTGGTTTAAAAGCATTTTTTTTCTCCAGAGTGCCCCATTAAAAGGAACCTGTCATCACTTTGCTGTCTGAACTACGAGTCATCATGGTGGCTTTTCCCCACCCTATCAGCCTTGAGTAATAGATCTCTCACTGTTTGGGTATAGGGTTTGATCTATTAATCAAGGATGGTGAGGTAGGGAGAAGCTGTCAGTATGAACGCGATGATCGGCTTCCTTTAAGACACCCTGCTTTGCAAGCAGCTCAGAGGTGGCAGGGAGGCACTTAATTCTTCCCTATAGGCTATGTTCACACTACGTATATTTGAGGCTGTATGTTTGAGGCTGTATAGCAACCAAAACCAGGAGTGGATTGAAAACACAGAAAGGCTCTGTTCACATAATGTTGTAATTGAGTGGATGGCCGTCATTTAATGGCAAATATGTGCTGTTATCTTAAAGCAGGGGTGGGGAACCTTTTCCATGTCGAGGGCCGGTCGGGCATTAATAAAATCATTCGAGGGCCGCATACCGTGCGCGGCAGTTAGTAGCGGGGGTTTGCAGCACCCAGGACAAGGCATAGTATTGTTCCCCTAGTGCCCCTGCTATTGTAGTTAACCCCCAGTGATGCCCCTTGTAGTCTAGTTAACCCCCAAGTCATGTCCCTGGTAGCCTAGTTAACCCCCATCAGGCATGTCCCTGGTAGCCTAGTTATTCCCCCCCCATCAGTCATGTCTCTGGTAGCCTAGTTGTCCCCCCCATCAGTCATGTCCCTGGTAGCCTAGTTGTCCCCCCCCCCCCCATCAGTCATGTCCCTGGTAGCCTAGTTGTCCCCCCCCCATCAGTCATGTCCCTGGTAGCCTAGTTATTCCCCCCCATCAGTCATGTCCCTGGTAGCCTAGTTATTCCCCCCCCATCAGTCATGTCCCTGGTAGCCTAGTTGTCCCCCCCATCAGTCATGTCCCTGGTAGCCTAGTTGTCCCCCCCCCATCAGTCATGTCCCTGGTAGCCTAGTTATTCCCCCCCCATCAGTCATGTCCCTGGTAGCCTAGTTATTCCCCCCCCATCAGTCATGTCTCTGGTAGCCTAGTTGTCTCCCCCATCAGTCATGTCCCTGGTGGCCTAGTTATCCCCCCATCAGTCATGTCCCTGGTAGCCTAGTTGTCCCCCCCATCAGTCATGTCCCTGGTAGCCTAGCTGCCCCCCCCCCCCATCAGTCATGTCTCTGGTAGCCTAGTTATTCCCCCCCCCATCAGTCATGTCTCTGGTAGCCTAGTTATTCCCCCCCCCATCAGTCATGTCCCTGGTAGCCTAGTTGTCCCCCCCCCCCCCATCAGTCATGTCCCTGGTAGCCTAGTTGTCCCCCCCCATCAGTCATGTCCCTGGTAGCCTAGTTGTCCCCCCCCCATCAGTCATGTCCCTGGTAGCCTAGTTGTCCCCCCCCCATCAGTCATGTCCCTGGTAGCCTAGTTGTCCCCCCATCAGTCATGTCCCTGGTAGCCTAGTTGTCCCCCCATCAGTCATGTCCCTGGTAGCCTAGTTGTCCCCCCCCCATCAGTCATGTCCCTGGGATCCTAGTTAACCCCCAAATAAAAAAATAAACATCCCACTCACCTTACCTCCGTTCCCACGCAGCCAGGTCCTCTTCTGTCCAGGTCCTCTGTGCCGGTCTTCTCCTGCAGGCGGCGCGCGATGAAATGACGTCATCGCGCGCGGCCCGCAAGAGAGTAAAGACACGCGCCGCTCTGCTGGGGAAGGAGCCGGCACAGACAGCATCCTCCGGTGTCCGCCAGCTGTCACAGACACCGGAGGATGCGGTGTATGCCGGCTTCTTCCCCAGCAGAGCGGCGCGCATCACAGGGGAGCTGCGGGCCGCGGGCCGCATCGGGAGGTCTCAGGGGCCGGATGCGGCCCGCGGGCCGGAGGTTCCCCACCCCTGTCTTAAAGCAACGTCTGTTGTATTGAAATAATGGAAGTTATTTACCGTTATATGGCGGCCATCCACTCAATTTCACCATTGTGTGAACAGAGCCTTTCTGTGTATTCAATCCACTCCTGGTTTTGGTTGCTATGAGGACATGACATGAGGACCAAATACAGCCTCAAATATACATAGTGTGAACCCAGCCTAAAGATGACACCTATTCAAGACAAGCACAAGAGACGACGTTTGGATGGTCCTACTGACACGGTAGAAAAAATGGAATGATTATGAACTCCGTCTCTATTCTGTTGGACGCTATGCTGCTCATTTTCTCTATTTAGCCCTATATATGTTGACTAAATACTATATTAGGGACACCTTGTTACTCCATTATTATTTTCTTTAGTCTAGGTAGTAATGCATTTGGTGGTGTGTGTGTGTCTGTGTGTAAGTATGTATTTATGTATGTATATATGTATATGTGTGTGTGTGCATGTATATGTATGTATATGTATAATTCCACCTTGTATGGTTTTAGGTTTAAGTACAACTTCTTTAAGTACTACTCATTATATACTGGCTCTCAATTTATTTTATTTTATTTATTTGCTTCCCTGTGACAACTCACGCATTTCTCAGGAGGGTAGGGATGTGTATGTCTTTAATTTTAATATATACTCATTTAGTGGAGCGGAGGTTGATGTGACCTCTCCACCAGTTATTTCTTTCTCTTTATTTCTTCTCCATAATGCGGAGTTTGCGAATGCTCCGAACATTGGACAATACGAAAAAAGTGAAGTCCACATCTCACTTTATTCGCTTAGTTTATATTGTTAACTGTTTTATTCTTAGGTATATCACCTTTAGTTTGTCTGAAAATGTTACATGCTATCCTCTTTTTCTGCCTGAAAGGGTTACCCACTATGTTATTGTGCTTCCAGGGTCTCTTCTTAACACCTCCTCTTCTATTAATATTTTATGAAATTAATCACTTGGAATGTTAAGGGACTACGTTCCCTATCTAAGAGGACTTCTATACTTAAACATCTTAAGAAACTTAGGGCCGATATAGTATTATTGCAAGAAACACATTTAACTGAATCGGATTATTTTAGACTCAAACGTTTTTGGGTGGGTGCTGTTTATGGTTCACCAGCTATTAACCGTAAAGGCGGGGTAGTTATTCTTACACATAAAAATTTAACCTGTACGGTATTATCTCAATATCAAGATGACGAAGGCAGGATATGTCATCTTCTTATTGACACTCCAGCGGGCAAATATAGCATATATAACGTTTATGGTCCCAACACTCAGAGACCTGATTTTTTTTTTTAAATTGGAAAACCTCATTCTGCAAGATGACAATAATCTTAAAATAGTTGGTGGAGACCTAAATACTGTTCTTAATACAACTGAAGATAGAAAAAGAACTAAGACCCCTACTGTATATACTTCATGAGATAATATTTTATCCAACTTCCTTAATTCTACCTCCCTATCTGATTCTTGGCGCCATCTACACCCAGATGGTAGAGAATACTCTTTTTACTCTCACTCCCAAACTGCCTGGTCAAGAATAGACTACTGTTTAGTGTCACCGGACTCTCTTGGCAGAGTAGAAGACTCTGAAATTCATGATATAGTAATTTCGGATCACTCCCCTGTTAGTTTACAATTAAGAGATATTTTTCAGAAGGGATCCGATATTATTTGGAGATTTCCTTCTCATTTAGCTAATGATGAATCATTTATCAAACTATTAAAAAAATGGTGGTCAGACTTTTATTCTAACAATGCTGAACATACACAATCCCCAATACTTTTCTGGGAGACTGCAAAAGCAGTTCTAAGGGGCCAACTAATTTCTTATGTGGCTGCCCAGAAACGTGAAGCACGTAAAAACTATCTTCAACTTTCCCAAGATCTGCGCTCTACATACACTCTTTTCCTGTCTTCCCCTACAGATGACAATAAATGTAAATGGACAGCAGCTAGACAAGCTTTCGAAATTGCACAGGAAAAACTCAATGCTATATATAGAGATCAATACGTATCCCGTTTATTCCGCTATGGTAATAAATCAGGGAAAATGTTAGCTAACCTTGCTAAAGGACGTAGACCTACTACACATATCCCTGCTCTCAAAGATACAGCGGGTAATATACAAAAAGATCCTAAAGTCATATCACAACTTTTACAACAATTTTACCGCTCACTATATTCCAAAGATAGGCTTGATCTAGCTGCTGGTAAGAACTTTCTAGAGTCATTAACTCTACCTTCTCTTGATACCCCTTCTCTTGATTCTCTCAATGCCGCAGTCACATTGGAGGAAATTACTGCCACTATCTCTACACTTAAAAATAACAAAGCTCCAAACTATTCTGACTGACCAGCACATGCTCCCCTCGGGAGATACTGCATATATTAAAATACTACATAAATACTACATGCTGGATACTAATTCCAGCACTTTCTTATCATGGGATATCGTCAGAACACGATTTAAATTGTCTTCATTTAATTTACCTCAATACGATTCTATAATTGAATTTCTTACTTCCAGAGTACGGAACATAGCAGAATCAGAAAGTGATATAGAATTTGATAATCTATTCTTAACACCACCGGTACATAATTCTTTATCACATACATATGGAGAACTTAGATCACGCTCTCAAAAGAATTTATCTAGACAAATTTTTTTCAAAAAATGGTCCTTCAGAGGATCTGACCCAACAAATATTGAGAGGATCTCAACTAGTGCATTCTGCCACTCCTAATGTGGTTCTACGTGAAATACATTTCCGCTTTATACACAAGGCTATATATGCCTTTAATATTCATTTTTCCAACTCCCACACTTCTCACATAAACAGTTGCCCGAAATGTTCACTTCCTAAAGCAGACTTGTTTCATTGTGCCTGGGCCTGCTCGCGAGTGCAGGAATTTTGGGACTCTGTGCGGCTCTATCTTTTGTCCACTTGGGGCCATGCCATACCACTTCTCCCTCTTAGTTATCTTTTTCATTTTATTGATATAGACTCTACTACTCCCTCTCCTAATTTACTTACTTCTAAAGGAATTCATATAACTCTATTAGTTTCCCTGAAATGTTTATTAAGACACTGGATACTCTACCAGACATTTCTGAGGTAATCTCCGCTCTGAAGGAGATCTTTCATTGGGAACTTTTGAATGTATTGCGCACCAAAGAAAAATCAACAAAAACATTTATGTCCAAATGGACACAATTTCTAATTCATGATTTTACTATAGAAGAGAGAGACTCTGTCATTAATCAATTTAAGGACACTGATTGGTATTGCATGGCCGCCCAAAAGGGAACTCTGGGAGCACTCCAAATATCTTAAGCTTTTCCCTTTCTCTGTTAAAGACAATTCTCTCCATTCTATTGGTAGCATATTTGAATATCTGACATCTATACCATGTTTTAAGGTGATATTATAGGTTACTGTTTTTCTACCTACGTTTTTGGTAAGACTACGTTGTATTGTATATGATATGTCTTTTAAGGTTATTACAAAGGCTCATTGTATCTGTATGATATTGTAAACATACAATCCTTTGTTGCCTGTGAGCGACTTTCTTTTTGAATATGTAATGAATTTTCAATATGTATGTTCAAATATTACATAAGCCACTAATAAAATATCGTTAAAAACAAAACAAAACATGATGATGTAACTTTCTGGATAAAATGGTGATGTCACGACCCGACTCCCAGAGCTGTGCAGGCTGTGGCTGCTGGAGAGGATGATGGCAGGGGGACACTGAGGGACACAGGGCACTGGAGGGACACTGAGCATCCCTCTGCCATCATCCTCTCCAGCAGCCACAGCCACTCAGTTCTGGGAGTCGGGTCGTGACATCACCATGTTATCCAGGAAGTGACATCACCATGTTATCCAGGAAGTGACATCACCATGTTATCCAGGAAGTGACATCACCATGTTATCCAGGAAGTGAAGCCTTGATGCAGTAGTAAGTGCAGGGAAAAAGCACTTTATAAGCATTTCCCGTAATAAGTCTATATTGCTGATTTGTATAACTTTTGGGGGGCAATACAATACTTTAATAAAAATTTTTGCCTGACTTTTTTTTTTTTTTTTTTTTAATTCTTCATCTCTCAAGGGATAAACATAGCTAGGAAATTTTGATCTAAAAAACTGGTCTTGCAAAGGGGTCACAAATGAGGGACCGTGACTCCAGCAGAAGCAAAAACTTTCCCAAACTCATTTCCCAAAATTTATTTTTTCTGCAGAATACATATTTGTTTTGGGAGAACCTATAAAATAAGCGTTATAAAACACTTATCCGTCCATATACACCCACCTATGAGGCACATGTTGTTTATAGTAAGGCAGAGCACATGGCATATAGAAACACTCACGCCTGATCTTGCGGAAGATCGCTGCGCCATGCTCGCTGCCCATTGGCCTTACTGATATTACCATTTGGAGACTGAACTGGTTAACCTTCTTCCGATGATCTTTGGTCAGTGTTTCACACCCACACAAGCACAGTCACTACTAAGTTACTTGCAAAGATTAAAAAAATTGTTTGTCTATGTCTTTCTCTCGGAAGTCATTCATTCTTTATGAACTTGGATTTTCGAGAAATGTTTACCAGTTTTCAGGTGACTTATACATTATATTACAGCCCACGTCCTCTTTCTTTTTTCTTCTTCTAGAGACAAAAGTTGTTTAATCAGTGACATCAAAGGCAATAGTTCGTTCTTTCGTATTTCTGACATGAACCAACATTTCGCGAGTAGGGAATAAGGTCATTTTTCTCCCGCAGAACTGCGATCATTAAACAATCACCCTCACTTGAACATTTATTAGTTTTCACATTGAGCTTCTGAGAATCCAGGGGCCCTTTCTACAGTGAGTCAGGTCACTTTAATAGTTTGAAACCATCACAGACAGCAGGTATTAGAGACAATGTTTATTGCAATTTTTAACATGAGGGCAATTTCAGACAATACTTTTAACT
Organism: Dendropsophus ebraccatus; assembly: GCF_027789765.1. Lineage (NCBI taxonomy): Eukaryota > Metazoa > Chordata > Amphibia > Anura > Hylidae > Dendropsophus > Dendropsophus ebraccatus. The sequence continues at coordinate 186,904,768 of NC_091455.1, read as the reverse complement.
CTGCTGGTAATGAACATTTCATTTCTCTAGACTTTCCAGGCAGCGGTGGTCTTCAGGTCCTAAAGCTTGTTGCATCACATTGGCAAATTGTATTGGATCAGTACTGCAAGAACATAGCTAGAAGGGGTACACTGATTTATTTATTTCATTTATTCTACTGGTGTTGGAAAAGTTGTACAGATTTGTAAATTAATTCAGTCTAAAAATTTGAAGTCTTCCAGTACTTATCAGCTGTTGTATGTCCCACAGGAAGTGGTTTATTCTTTCAAGTCTAAAACCATGTCACAATTTTGTGGGGACAGCAATGTGTAGTAAAGAGGACAAGAATGAATGAATATAAATTATATATATATAAAATTTATTTATTTATTTATTGGTGGGTCGGCACAATTATGGTGATGCCAAACTAAAGGGGTACTCCACTGGTCTTTCAAATTAACTGGTGTCCGAAAGTGCCAGAGATTTGTAATTTACTTCTATTTAAAAAAAAAAAAAATCTCCAGTTTTCCAGTACTTATCATCTGCTGTATGACCTACAGGAAGTGGTATATTCTTTCCTCTGCCACCTCTGTCTGTGTCAGGAACTGTCCAGAGTAATAACAAATCCCCATAGGATACCTGTTCTGCTCTGGACAGTTCCTGACACAGACAGAGGTGGCAGCAGAGAGCACCATGTCAGACGGGAAGAAATACATCACTTCTTCATTTACTATGAGTTCCATTCACTTTATGTACGCTTTTACTGACGTAGCTTCAGTAAAAGGGGAGTGGTTTCTGTTTAAGCGGCATGTTATTAATGTGGCCAAATTTTGGCACGCGGGTCTGGTTTCGAATTAAGCCAACTAGTTAGACTGGATAGACAGTCTAGAGATACTCTACATGTATCACAGCCTGGTACCTTGTGACAAATATGTTGCTTTTGAAGATTATTGACGCTTACTTGGTCTTAGTATTAGACAGTTTTAGTAAATCTGTACAGGTGTTTATGAACATCTTCATTGCAAGCGGATGACATCTGCTCACGCTAAGCAGAGCGATGATGTCACTTCCTGTATTCCATGTCAGCAAGCCAGTGTTGGAATACCAATAGTGAGGGAGACTAGGAGGCAGCTGCCCAGTGGGCACCATTTTTTTTTTAATTTAAATTTTTTTTTTAATGTAGATATTATTTTATAAAACTCATAGAGACCGCACAGAAAAATATTAATAATGTCTGTGATCTTGAAATGTAATGGGGGTGCGGTGGAGAGTGCTGTATATGCATGGAAATATAATCAAATATCGGTGGACTTTCCTGTTCTAAATAATCACTTTACAGCATGTTAATATATTAGCCACTAGAGGGCGCATGCGATCTGTTAAATGTAGTGGAGTCACTAGTCCACGGAATCCTAGCTAATGCCAGAGTTATAATGGGTGTTTTTTATGTCCTATAATGACATCATATTAGAAGCTCTCTATATCGTCCCAAGCCATAAAAAAATTTGATGGTCTGGAGCCACATCAACTGGAGGGGATACATATTACATGTGGGAGAAGAAATCGTGAATTAGCAAACATTCATATTTTAATCTTATATGTGACATTGGTAATATGTTAAGTAAACTGGCGGTTGTCTGGTTAGGATATGTCTGCAGTAATGGTAGTTGTCAGTGCTTATGGTTAGTAGTCAGGATTCCTATGCACACAATGGAAGATCACTAGTCACATTGGTTTTGAGTCGGGGGTTGGGATCTGCTAGTATATACATAATGACTAGGGATGAACGCAACTGCTTGAGTCCGATCGTTCGGCATTTGATAACTGGTAGCTGATGAATTATGGTCTATGGCTGTATCCATGTTTTCCAGGACTCCCTAGGACTGTATTCAACTCCTTCAGCCACCGGTTACCGAATGGCAAACAATTGGACTCAAGCATACTGGAGTTGCACTCATCTTTTCAGTGTTCTTCTAAATTTCCAACAGAAATAACAGAGGCACAGAACTACAAAAATTTCTGAGATGCTCCAGAATTGTTATTTCATGGTGTTAAATCCCTTCCGTTCTCTATGTACATTGCTAAAGCGATAATGTGCCATGACTGTCTTATTCAGCGGGCGAACACAGAGGAGATCATATGCAGAGAGAAAGCTTAAAGCGTAACTGATATATATATATAATTATTATTATTTTTTTTTTTTTTTTTTTTGCATCAATCAGTAGTATAAGCAATTTTAAGAAACTCTATATTAGGCAAAAAAAAGCCTCTTTCTGTACTCAAAAAGCAATTTCCAAGCCTCCCCCCCCCCCTCACTTCTTATCTGTGCATTATCGGGCAAACCCGTCTTCATTACAGAGAAGCTAGTGAAGACTGGTTCTGTTGTGTCCATTATATCCTATAGAGGGGCGAGGGGCCGAGGGAGATGAGTGAGCAGGAAGAGGAGACATGAAAGTCAGCTTTTTGTAGACTGTCTGGGAACCTAAAACACTGCATTCAGGGGTCAGAAAGGTCAGTGCTTATCCAGGAATTTGCTGAGAGCAGATTGCAGGGTGTTGTGCTGTGCAGGACTGCTCCGAGCTCACTCACTCCTCTCAGCCCCTCCCCTCTCCATAGAGCATAATGGATACAGAAATCCTGCTTCTTCTGAAGTGAGGGGGGCCTAGGAAAACTGCTTTTTCAGTACAGAAGGGAACTCTTTTGGTAAATAAAACCTTATTACAGAGTTTCTTAAAATCGCTTGTACTATAGATATTTATTGTTTTCAGAAAAATTACCCTGAAATGACAGTTACGCTTTAATAAAGGCTGAGGTGCATGGATAAAACATTGCATTTGTGACAAGAGTTTTTGCTTGACATGGTGCTTTTTCTAACCCCCTCTGCATATGGTCTCCATCATTGCACTGGGGTGGTCTAAACAGCGTCTTCCTGTACAAACGTTAGACCACTGAGTTAATGTCACTATATTCAGCAGATGCCTATGCGTGCACTGATTAGCTGAATGGGTCAGGTGGTAATAAGGGTGGTTGTAGAAGGTGATTATGTCATTACAGGTGTTGGGTTGTAGAAAGTAATTATGTCTTTACTAGGGATGCACGATGCACCGAAATATCGATACTACTATCGATATTTCGGGCTAAAAAACGGTTCGGTACCAGGATTTCCTGGTATCGATACTTTATGTTAAAGCTGCACTATTAGGCAACTTAACATAAAGTATAACGCAGAGAACACGGCCGGCGGCTAGCTGAGCGCCGGCCATGTTCTCTATGTGCCTCTCACTGCCCCTGCAGTCTCCTCCTCTGTTCTCTCTCCTTCCGCTCCCGGCGGCGCCAATTTTAAATAGCCGGCACTTTGCGATCGCTAGTGCCGGCTATGTAACTGTGTAGATGCACCTGACCCCTCCTAAGCCCGCTCCATATGCAGCAGGGGTCGGCTACTGTGTGTAGCAGACCCCCGCTGAAATGATTTATGCAGAGGAGCTGGAGCTGCACGGAGGTCTCCGCGGCTGGAGAGGGAGAGGAGGGCGGAGAGGGAGAGAGGAGGAAGGAGGAGAAGGCTGGAGAGGGAGAGCGGGAGGTCCGAGAGAGAGGACACATGTGAGGATCCAGCCGGCTGGCAGGTGGGGGAGGTGCAGGGGCTGTGAGGTGCCGAAATCAGCATAAGTATGTGTATAGCAGAGCCAAGTGAGCAGTGTATAGCAGAGCCGAGTGAGCAGTGTATAGCAGAGCCGAGTGAGCAGTGTATAGCAGAGCCGGCTAAGTAGTGTATAGCAGAGCCGAGTGAGCAGTGTATAGCAGAGCCGAGTGAGCAGTGTATAGCAGAGCCGGCTAAGTAGTGTATAGCAAAGCCGAGTGAGCAGTGTATAGCGGAGCCAAGTGAGCAGTGTATAGCGGAGGCGAATGAGCAGTGTATAGCGGAGCCGAGTGAGCAGTGTATAGCGGAGCCGGCTAAGTAGTGTATAGCGGAGCCGAGTGAGCAGTGTATAGCGGAGCCGAATGAGCAGTGTATAGCGGAGCCGAGTGAGCAGTGTATAGCGGAGCCGAGTGAGCAGTGTATAGCGCAGTTGTTTGAGTGATCGCTGTACTCTGTACACAGTTATGTAAAAAACGCAAACCTTTACTTTTAACGTAATAAAATTAAAAAAAGCTCCATAAATTGGTATCTCTGTAATAGTGCAGGCCTGAAGAGTATAGAAAACATTTCAGGTTTATTATATTCGCTGTCTAGGGAGTATTATATTTCTATTGTTGTGTTTTTTTTAAAATATTTTAGTAAGTATCGAACTGGTATTGAGTATCAAAATAAAAATGTTAGTATCGGTATCGAACTGAAAATTCTGGTATCGTGACATCACTAGTCTTTACATGTGTTGGGTTGTAAAGGTGAGTATGTCATTACATGTGTTAAGACTGGAAAACTACTGTAAGAAGTTAATCATGTAGGTAAAATTCACGCTGATTTAGACATGAAATCCGCACCTATTGCCTTCTCCAAATCGGTAATGTAATGTGGATGCAGAAGTTGGTGCCGATTCTGCATTCGACGGCACAGGGATTCTAGCCATGTGAATGCGCTCATAAATCCCCATCAGAATACACGTAAAAAAAAAAATTACAGTTGTGGATTTCCGTGAGGATTGAGTTTTCCGGTGAACCTCACTACATGTTATGTCCGCCAGGCTGTGACATGCCCATTACACTCACGTTGCCCACATCTATTCTTTCTCCTCATTCTGAGTCTCCCATCTGATACAAATGCTGCAGAACACACAAATGGAGATCTGCTGGTTAAAAGGCACCAGCGACTCTTTCCCATTGTGTCTCTTTGTGGAGAGTAATCCTACATGGCAGGACGACGGCATCAATGAGACGCGAGTCCTTTTGACCTGACAGCTGAACATGCAGACTAATATTGCCCTATACTCAGAGCGATCATTTAATCGCCAGCTAAAGCAACAGAGACAGGTGATGAACATGTCTGTTTGCTCTCAGTTCTTGCCTTAGAATAACCAGCACCTGCCTTTTATTTTCATATTCCCATTCAGGGCTTACATTTATCTTCTCTAGATGACGGAAAATGTCTTGCAGTCCAAACGGCTCGCTAAGCAAACCTTAACCTAATGTTACTAAGAGACCTCTCTCTCTTTTTTTTCTTGGAGGAAGGGAACAATGGCTGAGATATTTATTTTCAGTGTGCCATGAATTCCGAGGTTTTTCCCAGGCTTTCTACATGGGCGGAGGTATCACATATAAAGTGCTGTTTACATACCTTACAGCGGGTCAAGATGTTTCAGCCTAGCAGTATTCACCATGGAAACACTTGGCATTATAGGGCAGAATTAGGTAGGTTTGATATTTTTGTAAGTTTATAAGAAATCTGCTCCCTGGTACTTTTTTTTTTTTTTTTTTTTTTTGCTTTTGGATTTGTTTGCAAATCACTTGACCACAAAGTAATAGAAGTTGTGTTAGTCAGGAAAGACTTTACTATCTCCAGCCACTTGTATGTAGAGTAAGGGCCCTATTACACGTATCGCTCTGTGTAAAAGAGACAACAATCAGCCGATGATCGTGTCATCAGCTGATCATGTCTTTATGTCCGGACCTTAAATAATCGGCTGATAACCGTGCATCGCTACATGTAATAGTGATGCACAGCTGACGGCTAGTGATTGAATAAACTGTTATACATCACCTCTCCATGCTTCCAGTCTTCTCCTGTTCTCTGCTTCCTCCCCGATGCTGTGGCTGTAGCTTTAGAGAGGCCTGTCTGAGTTGACAGGCTGCTCAGCCAATCGCTGTCCGTTGCGGTCCTGGTCATTGCGGTCCTGGTCCTGGTCCACATGGCTCAGACAGGCCGCTAAAGCTACAGCCGCAGCACCAGGGAGGAAGCAGAGAACAGGACAAGACCAGGAGAATGGAGAGAATAGGGCAAGGGCTGCACGGACATCTCTAACAATGTCTGTGCAGCCCTTGCTAAATGATAATTGACCGTATAATAGGCCCAGTAAACGAGCGCTGATCTGCAAGATTTACATTATTGATCGGGCCATCATTGGCCCATCTATTGGGACCCAAAGTCTGCACCAAAACTATAACATTTAGTGGAGACTTTCCAGAAGAAATGTAGAGCAGGTCTATTGGTAAATGTTAAGGGAATAGCACCTTAGAGAGGTTTTTGTCAACACTTTTATATACTAGCTACACCTTTAAGAAATTCGAAGGTATCACTAGAATCTTTCAGTGATGCAGTCTCAGGCTTTGGGCCTGTAATGTATAGGTTATTACGGCCATGACATGGGAACTCCTCAAGGTAATTGCTATTTATTATAATATTGTGCTACTGTAGATATTGAGGGATGATTCCACATGTACTAGCTTAGGAAGGGTGACGGTCGGGATGTGAAGCCTGGTTGTTTGAACTGGAAGCATTTGTGATAACTAGAGGATTACTTTTGTATGTAAAGCAGAATGGCAGTGTATGTTGTATAAGTGCTTGAGGAAGGCTCTTCCAGATTAAAGAGCTGAAATGCGTTGCATCAATAATAGGGATGGTCCGAACTCGGTAATGATTCCCGCTGTCTGCCCGCTCCGTGGAGCGGGCGGATCCAGCGGGAGGACCTCCTGGAAAACTGGGATACAGCCATAGCCATAGGCTGTATCCCAGTTTTCCAGGCGTTACTCCCGCTGTATCCGCCAGCTCCACGGAGCGGGCAGACAGCGGGAATCTGCTGCCGAGCGTTTAGGTTCATACGAACCCGAACCTCGGCAGGTTCGGACCATCCCTAATTAATAAACATTTTTTAATGGATACATGACCATTGGATCGAATGTGGACTGCCATGATTCACACTAGGGCGTTTGCTATACGTTTTTGAACATACTGTTCATGGTCGTCTGCGCTCACCACTCTTAAGAGGAATTACACTGGGCCCTGCTGGTTCTTTGGGGAGCATCTGCATTTCATTCACACTTCAGCTCCTCTGTGTTGGTGTCAGTCCTCGGACAGCTGCGGTGGGTCATAAGGCTTACAATTAAGTTGTGCCTATTACTTTTGCACAACTGAGAGAGATGAATGTGAATGGTCCATATCTTACTGTTTCAACTTTTGCAAGGCAGAGCAGTTGGCACTACGGGTTTGCGCCGGGTCGTTTTGGTGTGTAAGGGACCTTGTGGATGTTGCTAACAAACGGGGGTGCTCATTCTTGCATAATGACTAGTGACAAGAACATCAGATGAATAAGAAATTAGAGGTAGCACTCACCAACGTTCAGTAGACTTTATTTTTAAGATTTCGGTAAAACCCAGTTCATACCACATTGGGCGGCAAGGACGCCAACATCCTTCTAATACTCCTGACAGCTGTTTTGTGTGTAACTGCAGTGATTTGGAAGGTGTTGCTGTCCCTGCTGCCCAATGTGGTCTGAACTGTGTTTTAACAAGATCTGAAGAATAAAGTCTACTGAACGCTGGTGAGTGCCACCTCTAATTTCTTATTTGTCTGTTAACCATGACAGTGATGCAATTACTCCTATATTGAAGTTTTGCTTCGGCCCTATGTTGCATAATGGAGCTATACCTTTTTTCCCCAGTGGTGCATGGCATTGGCATTTAGTCACATTACAATGGTCTTTCTGCTAACCACCCAGCGCCCAATTCTCTACCATCAAGGAACAGAAACCTCAAACACAACCGTCTGCAGATAGTAGTCTCTCTTTTTGGAGGAGATTCTGGCTTGACCAAAAATTCCCAGTCATCTTTTAAGGTTTTGAGGTCTCTTCAATCTGGCAGTAACCCAGCACTGCCACTATACGATGTACAGAGTTATCTGCTTCTGGCTGCATGTAGGTATCACAGCTCTGGCAAACAGCTGATCAGGAGAGCACTGGTTATCAGAATCCAACCAATTACGGTATATCCTGAAGATGAGCAATCAATAAAAAAAACAAGGAAAACCCCTTTTAAATTCGGCTTCTACCAGTGCACACTTACAGCAGTACCACTAGCTGCATTGTGAAGCCTCTTATCCCAAGCATGTCCGTCACACTTCACATTGACCTTGCATTATGGCGGCTTTAAAATAGGAGATTCACCTATAACACAAGGGGTAGACCCTATGAAGAAGCTGCCAAGTGTATTGTACATCTGTATAACCTTTTGTTTTTATTAATTTGTATCATGGATGGGTCACCATATTTATTTTTTTACTGAAATACTTTTTTTTTTCCAACCACTATTGTATGATCATCTCAGCACATGCCTTCTTGCATAACCATCCATCTCCAAGCCTGTGCCGGCAGTAAGTAAAATCAATTGCAGGCAGGTGTCTATAATAGGGTTGTTAACCTCATCAAGGATTTCCGCTGACTTCAAAACTTCCCGTCTGAAGGTCGAGCGCTTCGATATGTAACTGAAGACAGTGTTAACAGTCTAATTTATTGAAGCCTGTCTGGGTTTAATTTGCTTTTTTTCCCCTTTGCTTCTGATGCCACTCAGACCTGCATCAACATGATATCAACCTTTTGTCTGTACACCTCCGCCACGTAGCCCAGACGTAAGGTTTCATTCTGCAGTTTCCTCTCTCAGGTTTGCTTCTGCCACATTACTTCTTGGATGGGAGATATATCACGCACATGGGGTTTGTAAAGGTTCTCGAGTTTGTCATATTGCCAAATCTAATGAAATTCCAATTTTTTATGGGTGACTTCTTGCTGACGTCTTATGTGCCAGGTAGTGATGAGAATTGAGGGTCCTCGGTAGTTAATGCCTTTTAATGGCGACCTGAAATGATAACCAATAGCAATCTATTAAGATGCCCAACCTGGCAGGGTTACTCATCTTTAGCTATGGAAGAAACGTAATTGTTAATAAGAACAGGTTACAGCCTCCTTACTAAATGTATGCCTGTTTCTGCCTAAAGATTACCACACTGTGCAAAAATAAGAGAGGGTCTTTTTTTTTTTTTTTCTGAAAAAAAGGGCTAGGACTTATTTTTGGGGGTAGGTCATATTTTCAGAGAAACACTGAAGCCCACTGGTACTTTCCTCCCACCTCTGTAGTTATTCCCCCATACTGTATACAGTATCCTGCAGGTAGTCCCTACAGCATCCTCTGCAGGTAGTCCCTATACTGTATACAGTGGTGCCTTGGATTACGAGCATAATTTGTTCGAGGACCGTGCTTGTTTTCCAAACCCACTCTTAAACCAAAGCAAATTTTCCCATAAGAAATCACTGATATGCAGACAATTGGTTCCACACCCCATAAATAATGATTTTTTTTATTCTGAAGAACATATAGAACAGATGAAACAATGAGAAACAGCGGAATATGTGATATTATAAGTTACTGTACAATATAGCAATCAGCATGTGGAGTATTGTGTATATTAAGTGCATAAACCTGAAAAAACAGCAGCAGTTTGTAGATACAGGATGGAACTGCAGATCCCCATAATGCAGGAGTGTAGTACAACAGGCTAGAATAGAGAAGCAGGACTGCTGTCAGAAGTCTTTGTGGTCACATGACAGCAGTTGGAAAGGGGTGTGTGTTCAGGATGTGAGAATCACAGAACTGTTCAGGACAGTGACAGAAACTTCTCTATAAACTTCTCAGTGTGTATAGCTGAGTGTAAGTGCAGGCACATTATAGCAGCAGTGTGTATAGCTGAGTGTGAGTGCAGGCACATTATAGCAGCAGTTTGTATAGCTGAGTGTGAGGGTAAGCACATTATAGCAGAAATAGAGAGGATGGGTCACACAAGGGCGGACAGAGACTGCAGGGAGCATGAAGGAATGAGCAGGGCAAGGTACCACTGTACTTCCCTCCCGCTCTGTAGTTGTTCCCCCATACTGTATACATCCCCCTCTGCAGGTAGTCATTATACTGTACACTATACATCCCCCTTTGTACAGCTCCCTCCCCCCCTCTGTAGTCCCCCCTCATACTGTACACATTCCCCCTCTGCAGGTATCCCCCATACTTTATATCTCCCTATATCCAGTGTACCTTGCCACACCATGCCCCTCCTGCCTCCTCAGCAGTTTGTGTTGAGCAGGTGGGCGGAGCATAACAAGTATGGCACTGATTGGCCGTCGGGGATCTGGTCAGATGACTGTAACCAGGGCTTATTTTTGGAGTTAGGCTTATATTTCAAGGCTATGTTCATATTTGGTAAGAGACCAAAAAAAAAAAAAAAAAAAAAGGCAAAGGCCTTGCATTGTAGATAGTGTCCACACGAGGACTCTGCAGTCTTCAGGCTGACGCATTTGCTTATAGCAGCAGTTAATAGGGATTACCTCACCATACCTGTAGCGCCTGATTCTTGGCACGATGCCACATCTTGGCAGGTCTCCAGTGTCTTCCATTCGCTTGATTGGAATCACAGATACAATTTGCTAATCCACTTTCTCAGCCTTGAGAATCAGAAATACAATCCATCTTTTAAAAATGGCTTTGCACAGCGATGACGTTATCAGGAAAGCTTAGTTCTTCTATGAATATTGAAGTCGGTGAAGTCTTGTATCTTATTTTCATATTAGTCATTTGTAGATTGGGGAAAGCCATATCTGATACATGAGTTTTCTTTTTATAAGCTCTCAATCCACTCTTATTCTGGTGAATTTCAAGTACAATATCCGCCTGTCAATGACGATGAGTAACGTGTTTATTGACTTGGTAAGATAGAAGTAAGTGGCACTGGATAGATGTTCATGTTCTTGTCTTTGTACGGTTGGACAAGCAGCGGCTAAAACATGGAGGCGGATATAGTGGAGAGCTCATATTGGTACTTTCTGATTTCTTAGACTGTGCTGAATTTTTCAAAAGCTTCATGTTTTTAATAGATATCACAATAACTTATATTTTTGTTTGCCCCAAGGGAATCAAAGCTCGGATATTGGAGACAGTGGTCATGCTCATCCTTCTGGCCTTGCTTATTTTTGGCATCGTGTGGGTGGCATCTGCCCTGATTGATAATAGCTCTGCAAGCATGGAGTCATTGTATGGTAAGTTCCTTCCTTCTACAGTGCATACCTTTCTAGGTTGTTTTCTGCAAAGCACGATCTGTGATCTCTTAATATGGCTTTCATAGGAAATTATTGTAGCCGCCATAATATAGCATTTCTGGGCCATGTTTTCTTAGAATTCTCTGGTAGTGCAGTTCCTCTGATGTTCCTTCTGGAATTATACTAAATAGAGATAAGCTCAGCTCTAGCATGCTCAGGTTTGGTGGAACCCGAGTGTGTGGCATTTGATTACTGGTGGCTGCAAAAGTTGGATGCAGCCTTAAAGCCACTCTGTACCCACATTCTGCCCTACCCAAACTGCTTGTACTGTCAGATAGCTGCTTTTAATGTAAGATCTGTCCTGGGGTCCGTTTGGCAGGTGATGCAGTTATTGCACTGCCTAGTCTTGCACTGCCCCTCCGTCCCTCCTCCCCGCCCTCTTTACAATTAGGAATTCCCCAGGCAGGAGTTCTCCTATTCTTCACTTGTGTGAACACTGCACAGGTGCCTTAACGATCCAGCTCATGTGCAGTGTTCAGACAAGTGTTGATTAGGAGAATTCCTGCACAGTGGCCTTCCTAATGATGAAGAGGGTGGAGAGGAGGGATGGCAGGGCGGTGCAGGCCTAGGGCATAGACACTCTAGACCACGCCAATTTGACACAGGTTTGCAAGTTTAAAAGTTGTATTTTAGGGCAATAACTACATCTCCTTCTGAACGGACTTCAGAACAGATCTTGGTTTAAAAGCATATATCCGAAGGTACAAGCGGTTTGTGGGGGGCAGATTGTGAGCACAGAGTCACTTTTAGACTGCCTGGATAAGATGGATATAGCCATAGGCCATAGGCTGTATCCATGTTTTCCAGGACTGCCTACAGCTGCATCCAACTTTTTCAGCCACTGGTAATTAATTGCAGAGCGTTTGGGTTTGTACAGACCGGAGTAAGCTTGAATTGCGCTCATTGTGCTAATTTCTAATACTAAAGCATTCCTGTCACTTAAAGCATAGTGTTCCAACAGCGACTTAAAGGGTACAGTGGACAACTGGGATGGACGGCAAGTAGCCAACAGTCCTGTCAATTGGCTAAATATTTATAACAAGAAGGAAGTCTGACAGCATCAATTAGAGTCCATCTTCAAATCTTTATTAGATCACCAAGTATTTAAATGCAATGTTTCAACCCCTTAAGGCCCTATTACCCGTTATGGCCGATAATCGCTTAGTGTAATAGAAGACAACCATTTGTCTTTCAACACGTTGAAACGTCAACAATGAGGATAGTAGCGATATGCTGCCTTCGCTACGTATAATAGGAGCAGCGGCAGCAGACCAGCGCTGCCATCCATGGGCTGCCCGGTCGATCTAGCGATCACCTGGGCAGCCCAAGTACCCCCCCCCCCCCCTCAGCTGCCCTCGCCACACCCGTTTTTTATCCGCTCACTGCCGACACATGTAATAGCACCAGCAGCGAGCAGGGAGCGAGGAGGAAGCAAGCACTGACCTGACAGGTCTTTAGGTGTAATAGGGGCTTTCAAGTGGTCTAAAAGTTGTGTGTATGTACTAGATGATTTAATAAAGATTTGAACACTTCTGGATGCCATCAGACTTTCTTCTTGTCGATGTCAAACGTTTTGATCAGCACATAGGAAGAATTTTCGTCACTTGGCTGACAGCTGTAACTGCCTCATAAACATTCAGGCTCAACACAACTAAGGATGTATAATTTCACTAGTATAGAGTATTTGAGATATGTATACACATATAAATACATATTCTATAAATCTATATTTTTATACGATTAAAGGGGATGTCTGTGGCTAGGCTGGGTTACATTGGGGTGCACTGGTGTCACACCTAGATGAGATGAAAACCTATAGATAGAATTAGCCATTACTGACCATTGTCATCAGTGCAGATGTCTATACTGCAGCATGGAGATCACTGTAAAGTCACTTTAATAAATGATCAATTATGTATATTGTATTTCCTGGTAGCTTTTTTTTTTTTAAGGATGCCAAAAATAAGTGTCTGGGGGAAGAAGACAGCAGCTATAAATGATTAGATCTTACTGGTTGTCATCTCAGTGTATAGAGGCAGCAAATGAACAGCCAGTTCTTAAGGTTGATGTGTTGGCGAGGTGAGGTTAAGGATCTAAGTAATTCCCACATTGGCCAAATTGTTCCCGGTGTGCCGGGGTTGGTGTCTACCAGAAGTGGTTTAAAGTGACTCTGTACCCACAATCAGCCCCCCCCCCCCCCAAACCGCTTGTACCATTGGATAGCTGCTTTTAATCCAAGATCTGTCCTTGTGTCCGTTTGGCAGGTGATGGAGTTATTGTCCTAAAAATCAACTTTTAAACTTGCAGCCCTGTGTCCAATTGGCGTGGCCTAGAGTATCTATGCCCTATCCTTGCACTGCCTCTCTGTCCGTCCTCCCCACCCTCTTCACCATTAGGAATGGCCCTGGCAGAACAACTTCTATTCCACACTTGTCTGAACACTGCACGGGTGCCTAATGATCCAACACATGTGCTGTGTTCACACAGGTGAGGAATAGGAGAATACCTGCCTGGAGCATTCCTAATGATGAGGAGGGCGAGGAGGAGGGACAGGGAGGTTGTGCCAGCCTAATGCACAGACACTTTAGGCCACGCTAGTTGGACACAGGGCACAGGAACCTGCAGCAGTTTCACAGGCATCTGAAGCTCAGTGATGTGATTGGGAATTGAAGGCTAACCAGTCTGATCTAGTCCTACAGAAGAGCTACTGTAGCACACATTGTTGGACAAATGAATGCTATAATAGAAAGGTGTGATTACACATGGTACATTACAGCCTCATGTGTATAAGGATATGTAGTGAGTTGTCTGGACAAGGAAAAAAAAAAACTTTTACGTACTTCCTCTGGCCCCCACACCACTTACGTTATTATGTCACCATGGTCCCCGCTGTTTGGCCGCTTCTGGGTTTGTGATGTCGCAGGCCCTGGAACCTCATGATCCCGAGCCTGGAAGCAGCTGCACGGCAGAGAGGAGAGTGGCATAATACTAACTGTACCATGGAAGCCAGAAAGATAGATTTATTTTTTTATGCACATATGTATATGTTCATCCTCTCGGCAGAGGCAGGTGGCAGTGATGGGCAGTGGCATTCAGGTGGATCTGATGACCTGATCTTGGCACAGACAGTAATGGCAGTGGCCTCCCTCTGCAGGATCACACCCAGCTACACTGCAAAAATAGTTCAAGAATGAGGAACATGCTAGGTGTCATGGTGCTGACTTGGTTCTAAAGTTATGGGCCATTAAAGGGGTTATCCAGCGCTACAAAAACTTTTCCCCCTACTGTTGTCTCCAGTTCAGGTGGGGTTTGCAATCAAACTCCATTTACTTCAATGGAACTGAGTTTCAGAACCCCACCCAAACTGGAGACAACAGTAGGGGGAAAGTGGCCATGTTTTTGTAGCGCTGGATAACCCCTTTAATTTAGGTTTGATCTTTATGCCTGAGACACTATATTTACCTTCTTTTTTTTTCTTAATCAGATCTCTGGGAATTTTATCTCCCCTACTTGTATTCCTGTATTTCACTCATGGGATGCCTCCTGCTACTCTGTAAGTAGTATATCCTATAAAAAAAAACTAGCTACATATTAAGTCACTGGTGTTTGTCTTTTTTTTTCTTTTCTTATGAATTATAAAGTTTTAATGGTCATTTGCACTTTGGAACAATGTGGCGGATTGTAAATGCAAGAACAATGGTTTAGGTGATGTATTATGACATACTTTTCTAGCTTAATTGACAAATAGGAGTGGCTTTGTGGGAAGAGGCGGGGCGGGGCTTGTGTTTTAATCTGTGTGCCAAAACTCTGGTGTAATATTTAGACGCAAAGTAAGCCAAATGTGAACTTAGACTAGACAGTCTAAAGTTGCCCCAGATTAGGCTACAATCTAATAGTCTTATTTGGTAGTATGATGGCTATAAAAACATGTATGAATATGAATGACGTCCTTGGTTTTATCCCCTTACAGTATGTACACCCGTTGGCCTTTCACGAATGTTCGCAGTAATGGGGCAGCTTTTGGTGAAACCGACAGTAAGTCCTTTCAATGCCTGTGTGTTATTTATTTGTATTATATTTATTACATAAATATATTTTTTGTACTAAAAAATCTCTCAAGTCTTCCAATACTTACCAGCTACTGTATGTCCTGCAGGAAATGTTGTATTTTCAGCCTGACATTGTGCTCTCTGCTGACATCTCTGGCCAAGACAGGAACTGTCTAGAGCAGGAGAGGTTTTCTATGGGGATTTATATATAACCGAGACAAAGTTCCTGTCTTGGCCAGAGATGTCAGCAGAGAGCACTGTGTCAGACTGAAAATAAAACACCACTTCCAGCATAACATATAGTAGCTGATAAGTATGTGAAGGCTTGAGATTTTTAAATAGAAGTAAATTACAAATCTCTATAACTTTCTGATATCTGTTGATTTGAAAGGGAAAGATTTTCGCTGGACAACCCCTTTTAATAATTGTTCATTAGTGGTGTAGTCAATGTCTCTAAATAAATCAAACCCATTTTTTTTCCTGCTGTTAAAGTGACCTATCGTACACAGTCTTCCTGCTGCAGAACAATGCTTGTTCCCATTAAGCATCAGCTTTGGTGATATTTTTTTATTATAATTGAATGGGTTTAGTATTTTGGGCTCTTTTATTGTCAGCTATGTGCGTTTTATTCCCTTTGAGTTACTTACTGTCACGGAGGCTGAAACACACCAGAGTGACGGGCTCAATTAATTGACAAATTTTTTTTTTCTCCTTTCTTCTAAGCCATCCTAAAAAGTTCTTGCTTGTCCTGTTTCAACACTCTTAAGTCAAGTAGGAGCGCACCGTTCTTCTAATTCACTCCTCACTCTGAGGCTTCCCTTGTTCTGGTGGACAGCCACTGAATTCCTCCAACATTCCTCCTCAGCTCTTTATACCCCTCTTGCATCAATCCCAAGCCCTTAGTCTCATGAACCCAGGACCTCAGCCCACAACTTTACTTTTATTTGTCACCGTCATTCCTTTCCTGGCATCTGACCATTGAAGACTTTCCCCCTTATTTTTCTCCATCTTCAGACCCATCTCTTGACTTCTGCTACTCCTTTATGTTTACACAATTAATTATTTTTTGTTTTATAAAATTGTATGTTGTCTTTTTACGTCTTTTACTTCTTCTATTGTAAAGTCTTTAATTACGGTTCAGTAAACAAACTGTCTTTTATTTGTTGGTTTTCTTTCCCCTTTCCTTATTGTAACATTTAGGTGTTAACTAATAAAAGTAATGAGCAGAGTCTTAACTAGTTGTTCTCCGACTATGTGGTTATCCAGGCTTGGAAAAACACGGCCACTCTTTTCCCTTACTGTCCTCAGTTTGATTGTCGTTTTGAAGCTCCGTTTCATTGACGTGAATGTAGCTGAATGGCAATACCACACACAACCTGAGGACAGGGTTGGCGCTGGTTTTTAAAGAAAGTAGCTGTGTTTTTTTTCTAATCCTGAAATAAATGCTTCAATATTTTTTTTTTTTGTGTTGTTTTAGATCCTTGAAGACCTTGATGAGCAGATATACATCATAAGTCTGCAGGAGGAGACGCTGCAAAGAAAGCTCAATGGTATTTTCAATGTTAATCTCATTTTTAGTTCTTAAAGTCTCACTGTTGTTTAATTTTTTTTGCAGAAATCAATAGTGCAGGTGATTTTAAGAAACTTTTTCATTGCGTTTATTACCCGAAAAATGCATTTTTATAATGAAAAAGCAGTTTGAAGCTCTCCCCCCCCCGTCTTCATGGTCAGCTCGGAGAGAGGAGGCGCGCGAGCCTCCCATAGGCTGCCAGTATGTCACAGAGGCTGGCGGGATTCGAATTCCGCCAGTTTTACTCCGTGTGCCCTGAGCCTTACACTGAAGATAGTTCTTCATTGCATTAGCTGGATGTTTGAGGTGGTTGTCCGACTGAAGAATAAAATTTTTAGCCAATCAGATGCCTCCTTGATGAATGGCATCTAAAGGACCTTTTACACGGGACAATTATCGTTCAAAAAATCGGTAAACCGTTTGAATTTAAGCCATAATCTTCTCTTGTAAAGGCGGCAACAATGAAACAACGAACGGAAATTTGTTCGTATGTTGTTAATCGCATCTTTTGAGCTGACATCATTGCAAATTGTTCTTAAAGGGGTTATCCAGCGCTACAAAAACATGGCCATTTTTCCCCTTCTCTTGTCTCTAGAGTTTCAAACTCCGTTCCATTGAAGTAAATGGAGCTTAATTGCAAACCACACCTGAACTGGAGACAAGAGAGGGGGAAAAGTGGCCATGTTTTTGTAGCGCTGGATCACCCCTTTTACTCTTCAGTGTAAACACTCATCATTCCAGTATATATACAAACGCAATTACGCTCATTCACAGTATATATACGAACGCTATTGTGATCACATTAACAACTTTTCATAGCGTTTTATCTTCTCGTCTAAGCACCAATCTTTTAAAAGAAAAAAAAAATCAGTCATTCGCTAAACGAATAAGCGATTTAGCTCTACGTGTAACTGGACACTTACTATACTCTGTTTTTTCATTACAAGATTTCAACATTTTATTTGATTCATTTTATTAAATTAACTTTACAATCTGGGAAAAAAACACAATTACATATTGGCTGATAAGGAGTTGCAGGTGGGCCATCCAGGAAAATCACTTCCCAAGTTGGCTGTCCTGTCTGCTAAGTAGTCACCGGGATTGTTTTCTGGCACTTTAAACTCTAGCCCCTGACTGATGTGTAAGGCATGCTCACATCTACTAATCCCTGTTGTTCTAGTGTATGGTGCTGGGGTTTCTGGGCACATATTTCGCATATTTTGGTTCCATTTGTGCAGTTGAAAGTGCTACATTAAGAACTGACAAATGATGATTGATGGACAATAGACATCTGTCAATGTGTGGTCAGTGCTGAACAAGAGCCTTGTTTGTATGTTTATGTGCTACATGCATGTACTTCTCTAACCATAGACTATCATTGTGAGATTTTACGTCTTTATACTTATCCTATTAAAAAGTTAAAGGGAACCTATAAGCTCGGTTATACTTCCCTCACCAACATAGGGATAGTGGATCGTTTTACATTTAGGTGGACAATCCCTTATTTTTCAGGATATAGTGAAGTTTCGGAGAACCTACACCCCAAAACAGACACACATAACCAGAAAAGAATCACCCACCAAGGATCAACAGATTTCTTCCTGTACATTGATAGGGAATTCTGTCAGTCATCAGCGGGCAGCGGTAGCAGTCACTCTTCTCTGGCCGTGCTTCATGCGTTTGGGTGGAGGTTCTCCAAACCCACACTACATCCCAGAATAAGGGGATGAAATCAGCATTTCTATCCCTGTGTTAACAAGGGTGACATAACCCACGTAATTTTTACCTGGATGAAGGTTTTCTGTAGTGTTACATTGTTGAAATAACTTCAGAGATTGATCTATGTGGCTCTGATCCCTGGGACCAACCATGGAGCAGAATGAAAAGTTGGAAACTCCAGGACCTGGCACAATGACATCTTGTATGTGTGGTACTTCAGTCCAGCCCTGCCCTGCCAAGGCTGTTCACATGAATGGGCTAAATCTTAATACCAGACCCAACCACAGATGTATAGATGTTACGGTGTTTGGCACCACAACAAGGTAACCACACAGGCAATCTTTTACTCGTTCGTCGGCTGATCCCTGGACCTTTCACACAGGCTGAATATCATGAATGAACATTACAAGACGTGATAAATTGCATAGCATCGGTAAAGGGCCTGACGACGTGAGATGTCTGCCACAAGATTCTGTGATGATTGGGGATATATGATGTCTGAAATACAATGAGTGGGATTCTACTGGATCAACACAGTAGGTTTATAGGTTGGATTTAATGGCTTTGTGTCTTTTTAGTTTAGTCAGGTAACTAATATGCCATTGCTTGATTATTATTGAGGGGGAGGTCTAACCTCTGTGACCACTGCTGATTCTGAGACAGGTCCCTACTAAGCTGTGTCCTAGCCCAGAAAATATGCAGCACAGGTCTGCTCAAGTGAAATAGGTTAAATGCAGGTCCCTGCACAGATGGGTGGCCAGGAAAGTTGACTGTAGCCCCTTCATTTGTAAAAATCAATGGGAGGCCTAGAGGTCTGAACCCCACAATCCTTAAGGGGCATTCCACTCAAACATAACTTGTCATATATTGCTTCCTATGGTGGGACTAGCAATTCATTCCATACCTGTTATTATCTATTCAGTCTTCTTCCCCCAGTTCTGAGCTGCTGCTTTCTGCTGAAGACACTAAAATCTGTGCATGAGGTTTTCTCTCCCCCTCCCCCTCCTCTCCCTTCCAAGACGGCTGATGTAAACAAGTCCCTGGCAGGATTTATCTGCAACTTTGTAGTGTCTTTGTAATGTTAGGAGGTCAAGTTGCTGATAAATTGTGTTTATCACTCCTGATATTACAAAGTTGCTACACAATTGCAGATAGGGACTTGTTTATATCAGCTGTCTCAGAAGGGAGGGGGAGACTAAAAGAAAGCTCACACAGTTTTTTTGTGTCTTCAGCAGAAAGCAGCAGCTCAGAACTGGGGAAAGGAAACTGAATAGATAATAACAGGTATGGAAGGAATTGTTAGTCTCACCATGGGCAGCAACATATGAAAAGTTTTGTTTGAGCAGAATACCCCTTTAATGCTAGCAATATACGATTACATTATGAGATACAAATTCATAGTTAATAATAAGGTTAAAGAAATTAAGACGACACTGGGTCACCAAATCCAACCTAAAGAGGTTTGCAGGAATATACATTCATGACTAATCCTTTGAATAGGATTAAGTTGCTGAGAATAGGATACACCAATAAAATAGAATTCTGAATACAAGAGCGTATCAGTATAAATAGGAACAGCAGGTCTAGGTCTCCCCAAAAAAAGCTTTCAAGGCGTTATCCAGGACTAGAAAACAATAGTTACTTTTTTAAAAAAACAGCACCTCTCCTGTGGTTTGGGTGGGGGGTATTTCAGCTCCGTTCCATGGAAGTAAATGGAGCTGATTTGCAATACCACACACAACCTGGGGACAGGAGTAGCACAGTTTTTCTAAACCGGGATAACCCCTTTTATATCAAAAAACTTCTAAGTTGATAATTTTAGAAGTCAATGCAGTAGAGAAAAAATTTGGTTGAGTTTCAATATGTGAATTAAATCTAGTTAGAAGGGGGGGAAAAAAAGAGACGTCAGATGTGGAATTTGTGGTTAATGAGTATCACAAATTCTGACTTACACCATCTAAGTAATCAATGAGAAGCTAAAACATCAATTACATCAGCACAGCCGAGATTTACTACTCCATCGATAGAGGATTGCTCAGCAAAAAGCTCCCCGCACTGAAGCCTGCAGAGACTGTGACATCGGAGGAAACACGTTCTGCACACAAGTGGCTTCTCATATCAAGGAACTGATTCGCCGCTTCACTTTCTACTTCAGTTCACCTGTTTCCCAGTGATGAAAGCTCTTCCGACTGGCACACCATTAGTTCCCTTGACTTTAACCTTGCGTACTAAATATTTTTAGCTGGTGAAAGGACAAGTTACTTAGATGATAGCAGAAGAGCAGCGGTTGTCATCAGGCACTTGTTTTCGTTTCCTGCAGCCATTCACAATGGGGTGAACAATGCCTATCGCAGCAAGGAATAATGTGCCTGCACAATACTATTCCAGATTGGCCATAAAGGTATTAGAGGTTAGGAAGCAGGAACCATTACTGAATGCAATACATGTGAATATACACCGAACGGGCAATGAATAATACTGATTATATTAAGACAGTAGCACCTGCAAAGATTGGGATATTATTAGGCAGCAATGAACAGTTCTTAAGGTTGACGTGTTAAGGCCCTATTACACAAAGTGTTTATCGCCCGTATTTGACTGATTCTCGGCCAGTACAGCCGATAATTGCTTAGTGTAATAAAAGGCAACGATCAGCCAACATGTATGATCGTTGTCTTTCAACATGTTGAAAGACAAACTACTTGGATCTGCTGCTGTCGCTCTGTGTAATAGGAGGGGCGGCAGCGGACAGCCACTATCTCCTATGAGCTCCCCAGACAATCTCCTATGGGCCTCCCCACACTTACCTGCTTGCTGTCGGCGCGTGTAATAGCGCTGGAAGTGAGCGGGGAACGAGAAACAACAAGTGAACACTGACCTAACAGGTCGGCACTCGCTTGCTCCTCCCCGTATAATAAGGGCTTCAAAATGAGATATGAGTGAACCTTGAGCACACTAGTTCTTCTGAGCCCAAGCGAAGCATTTGGTTACCAGTGGCTGAAGAATTTGGATGCAGCTCTAGGGAGTACTGGAAAACATGAATATGACCTATGCCTGTACCCATGTTTTCCAGGCAACTTTAGGGCTACATCTAACTTCTTCAGCCACCAGTAATCAAATGCTGCATGCTCTGATTCTGATAAAACAAAGCATGCTCAAGGTTCACTCATCTCTAGTTAGAAGCTGAGCGACTGTGACTAGAGCCATAATGTAATGGTTAGTTGACTGGGTCAGAGCATCTCCAATACCCCTGTTTTTGTGAGGCGTTTCTTGGACCACTTTAGGTATGTATTAACCAGTGCATATTGGTAATGGGCCATGGGCCACCAAGGCTCATTGATGCATATGGCACACATTGCCTATAGGACTGTAGGGTCTCTACATTCATTTAGGCTCTGTAGTGTATGAGCATAAAAAAGCGAATCCCCTATCACCAGGTTGCTTGTGGCGTGGGTCTGGTTAGGTCAGTCATTTAACAAGTTAAGCAGTAGACCCTCACATGTCCCTGGAAGTGTCTGCGGTAATTCTTAGCTTTGCTGAAAATAATTTTAAAGGAAATTCACTTCTAATTTTGCGGAACAGGCAATAAAATGTTAATCAGTTGTTCTCACTACAAAGCTGTAAGTTCTGAAAGGCTGTACATTAGTACTTTGTTCTGAATTCACTGAAGGATTAGTGTCTGCCCAGAGTGTCTTTATCAGCAGACGTATTAATCAAAGGAACATGCTGATATTACTCTGGTGCTTGCATGCTAATGCCAAGATGAAGATGTTACTGGTAACGCATCTTCTTTTACTCAGTATTTTACTTGTGAGGGTGCGTTCATACGTACAGGATCTGCAGCAGGTCCTGTATGTGTGAACGCACCCTAAGGCCATGTTCAGACGCTGTATGACAGCCAGTGTCAGATAAGATCATCATGATCGTTAGCGCCGCTGAGTTCTGATGCAGGCGCATCTGTGTGCGCCCGCATCTGAACTGCCCACTGCACACAGTAGAGCATGCGGTTTTCTGTGGCCACTAATCAATGAATAACTGCAGCAGAAAACTGACGTGTCAGTTTCTTGCGGCGCCGCTAGGGATCTCAGTCGGAGTGTATACTATGGGGGAAAATTAATAAATAAAGGGCAAAGTTGTATTTTTTGGCGTAAAATGGCAAATTTATTTATAAATAAATTTATTTATAAATAAATTTATTCTGAGCTGGCGTAGGTTTCCTGGTGCACACACTGGTGCATGCAGGATTTATGTAGAGGCAGTGCGCCTCGACATAAATCTTCGTACTGTTGGGGCTGCGTGGACATTTTTACGCCCGGCGCAGAAAACACTGGATTTAATAAATGTCCCCCTATGTGTATACACTCCGGCCGGGATCCCTTAGAAGGCAGCACAATGTAAGGTTCATATAAATCACAGCCGTTGTTCAAATCGGCAACAACGGCCATGATTAATATGACCCTTACGTTGTGTGAACATGGTCTAATACTTAAGTAAGACCGGGTATAAATGGTGATAAATTCTATCCAGTCCAGCAGAAAATTACATTTTACTTTTCTTTGCCCCCATACAATTCTAGGGTATTTTATACACCCAGTGTAAGTTGTCCCTGAGCTCTGCTCCAAAGTGGGTAAAGACTGGCTGCTATGATGTCCCTATACACTGCAATTACACAAGAGCGGATCCTGCATCCATGTATCTTTTATAGTACTGCCTCAGGAAACCGCAGCACAGAGGACATTATACAGTAGTAGCAAGCAGTGTAGCTTTTAATCCAGTACTGGGATGGTGTCTGTCTATCTATCTATCTATCTATCTAGATAATCTGTATCTTGGAGCAGCACCACCCAGGAGATGTTTGGGTGCCTGCGGGAAGTCGAGACCACGACTTGACTTGTATATAGTAGAAATCTCCACGGCACTCCGATGTAGGCATAATGAAACAGAACAGAACAGCAAAGTGTCAAATAGCGATGTTTCAACGACCTCCGACGTCTTTTTCAAGCATCGACGGAGGTCGTTGAAAAAGGCGACGGAGGTCGTTGAAACGTCGCTATTTGACACTTTGCTGTTCTGTTTCATTATGAAATAAATCACGTTTGTTTTGACTACATCGGAGTGCCGTGGAGATTTCTACTATCTATCTATCTATCTATCTATCTATCTATCTATCTATCTATCTCATATAAGAAGCAGCTGTTTTATTTTGTTCACACTGGCATTCTGAATTGTAGTAGTGTAGAGCTATTCTTGACAACAAAAGATACCACTGTGTCCATCACTTAGCGGAGGAGACCTAGAGGAGACTCAACAGAACAGGAAGTTTTAGTTTACTACTAGGCATAGTGGCCACTGAACATGATCACAGGCGGAGTCATCAGGTGCTTGAGCTGGAATTCCTGAGCTCTTATATTAAATCTATTCACTCCGCCTACAGGGGCAGGGCTAAAACGAATGCGGGAAGAACCCTTGCCCCACCCACCTGATAACTCCACCTGTGATCATGTTCAGTGGAAGGAACTGGAAACAGATACTGAACGTGACATCAAAGGAAGTAAACAATTCACAAATGGTCACTGAGCCTGAGTATACAAAAAGAGCTAGAAATAAATAATGAAAGTGTAAATAGAACATACAACACCCACAGAAGTCTATGCAATGCTAGTTTAAGTCCCAGGCAATCCCTTTAACAACAAAGCTTGATTCAAACAATAGGTGATCAATAGATGACCCAATCTGTTATATGTTTAGACACCTTTAGAAATAACTAATACAAACATACATCGATTTTTTTTATTTTTATTTTTAGTCTTTATGTTGAAAACCCAATCTATAAAGTACGACTAACCTCACCTGTGTAGTAAGTGACCCGGGATGGACAGAGTCAAGGTGAACACGTAACGCCTTTGGAGTATAACGTTACGATTAAGTCGGTGTTCAAAGAATGACTATAACGCGATGCTGTAAAACATCAGGAATGTCGGCGCTTATCTAGTACACAAACAAATCCCTGACACTTTGCCTTTTGATTAACCCCGGTGAATTCCTTAATATCTAATTACACTCAAATTATACATAGGAAGTTTCAGAAGATCTCTGTAGCCGAATGTATAATTATGTGCCATCTCGCTCCGCACCCAAGGGTTGGCTTTCAGCTTCCTAACACAATCAAGAGTTGTGATTTGTCCACGTACCCCCCTCCCCCCAAAAAACAAGATTGGAACTTTCCAACATCTTAAGTTTCACATATAGCATCAGTTTTTTTTTTTTTTTTTTATCAAGAAGAATAGAGCAAAGGGAATTTTTTTCCTGTATATTAAATTAAAAAGGGAACGCCTGCAGCTATTGATTTTCCAAAATCCGCAGAGACGGGTGTGGCAGGATCAAAAATCTGGATTTGATCAAAGTTATTGGGTTAGACGGTATCTTTGCAAAGTTAACAAAGATGAAAGGTGCTGTTTTTATTGCACGCTGGTAACAGTGTAATTTCAAACTAATTGGTGTAGAGCTGCCAATCACCTGAAGGGAAGGCAAATAGATACTCTTACTGTTTCCTTTGAGGTACGAACACCCGATGTTGGGGCTGGAAGAAAAAACAAAATAATACAGTTAAATTGACCTTAAATGAGCTGCTTTGTGGTTTGTACGGAGAATCCATCATTTTTAAGAACTAGTCCGTGCAAGCCACGTCTACCAACTTGATCTATTGGCTAGACTATTATGACACTATATAATGGGCACCACTCGGAGAGATTTTGGTGCCTCGATTAATGCCAGGGATTTGACAAATTACATTTGTCTTAATGTGCCTGCCACCTGAATGCATTGTCTAGCGCACCATCCCTTATAAGTGTGGATTATCTCAAGATAAAAAGTTATGTGGATGGGGGATAACTAGCTGAGTGCATGGACCTTCATCCGGAGAATGGAGGTCATTTATCCCCCAAATGAATGGAGCCGTAGTGCACATGCACAGCTCAACTCCTTATTCACTGTCTATAGGCAATGTACTGGACTTGTCCCTTAGGGCCCTATTACACAGGACGAATATCGTGCAAAAAATCGTTCGAATTTAAACGATAATCGTTCTGTGTAATTGCGGGCAACGATCGAAAAATTGTTCATATGTCATTGATCGTCGATTTAGATCTAAACCTAAAATTATCGTTAATCGTTCGCTAATCATTCGCTGTAATTCCACATTCGTTCGCTCAACTTTCGCATTGTTCACTAATCGTTCAGTGTAATTGCACATTGTTCATTGTTTTGCTGGGATCAGAAGGAGTAAACGATCATAGTAACGATCGCAATAATGATCGTAGTAACAATTGTAACTAACGACCATTGTTCTGTGTAATATGGTGAACGATTTCAGGTTAACGATAAACAATCTCCTTTGCGATCGTTTATCGTTAGTCGTTAATTGTTAAAAATCGCTCCGTGTAATAGGACCCTTGGAAAATGTCCCTCAACTCCATTTACCAAAATATGTCCAGTCTACCATATGTATACGTGGTTTAGTTTGGCTTATTTCAACTTCCTTTTTACCGTTTACTTGATTTTGGTTTTGTCTGTCTACTTTATGCAGCTATCTGAGGTTATGCTTTGTAGCTATTAAAGGGGCACGCCGCCGAAAATCTTATTCTTTTAAATCAACTGGTTTCAGAAAGCTATATAAATTTTGTAATTTACTCCTATTTAAAAATGTCAAGTCTTCCCATACTTATCAGCTGCCATATGTCCTACAGGAAGTGGTGTTTTCTTTTCAGTCTGACACAGTGCTCTCTGCTGCCACCTCTGTCCGAGACAGGAACTGTCCAGAGCAGTCGAGGTTTTCTATTGCGATTTGATACTGCTCTGGACAGTTCCTCTCTGGGACAGAGATGTCAGCAGTGATCATTGTGTCAGACTGAAAAGAAAACACCATTTCCTGCAGCACATACAGCAGCTGATTGGTATGGGAAGACTTGAGATTTTTAAATAGAAGTAAACTACAAATCTTTCTGGAATCAGTTGATTTGAAAAAAAAAAAAAAAAAGATTTTCGCCGGAGTACCCCTTTAAGCATGTTTGATATCTTTGCTTATCTTGAGCTAGTTGGATGGCTGTATACTACAGTATATACACTTTATTATGTTACCAAACCACCAGTAGGATTCCACCTATGTTACTATTGCTATGAGCAGGGTTCAGCTTTGTGCAAGGTTTTCTATCATCCATGAATGTGTCTGTAAATTTTTAACATTCTGTATTTTAATCCTATCTTCATACTTTCAATAAAGTTAGAGAATTATTTATCCATATCAACGCTAATTTCTTCGTTGGATAGTGTATATTCAGTATTTGACATAGCTTAAGCTCAAAATGACTTATGTAGGTACAGTATATACACATAAAGCATTGTGTGATTTTTTTTTTTTTTTCTCCAGGAGGAAATTCTATATTAGAGAACAATATGAAGAGGATTGAGCACGATCTTATCAATGCAAAGGCTATGAAATCCAAACTCGGTTAGTAAATAACAGTTATCGTGTGTAACAACTTAAAAATGAATAATCCAAACTATTCTCCAAACTAAGAAAATTTGTGGCACTCACCCGATCTAGCTTACAATCTGTAGAATTTATTTCATTAAAAACATGGTCAAATTCTAGTGATTATAAGCCAGATCAGGTGAGTGTCTGCATGATCTGTATGGCTATACCGTCAGCTGCCAATGTTCCTAGAGGGGAAAGCACCACTAGAAACGAGCAAATTTGGATAATTTGGTCTTAAGTTTCAAAGGACCAAAGTGGTTTTGATTCTCCTTGAGGAGAGCACAAAGGGGAGCATAAAGGTGTATGGACTCTTCTAGTCCATTTCTCCTCCACTGAGAATTCTGGGAAGAAGGATATACAAAGCAGCTCTCTTGGACTACCGTTTGGAGGTAGCTTCCCCTTCTTTTAGTTTTAAGAACATGTAATAATAGAGACTGAAATTTTGAAGGAGAAGTCCGGCGAAATTTTTTATTAAAGTATTGTGTTGCCCCCCCAAAAGGGATACAATCCCCAATATTCACTTATTACGGTAAATGCTTATAAAGTGCTTTTTTCCCCTGCAGTTATTACTGCATCAAGGCTTCACTTCCTGATAACATGGTGATGTCACTTCCTGGATAAAATGGTGATGTCACGACCCGACTCCCAGAGCTGTGTGGGCTGTGGCTGCTGGAGAGGATGATGGCAGAGGGATGCTCAGTGTCCCTCCAGTGCCCTGTGTCCCTCAGTGTCCTCCTGCCATCATCCTTTCCAGCAGCCACAGCCCGCACAACTCTGGGAGTCGGGTCGTGACATCACCATTTTATCCAGGAAGTGACATCACCATGTTATCCAGGAAGTGACATCACCATGTTATCCAGGAAGTGAAGCCTTGATGCAGTAGTAAGTGCAGGGAAAAAGCACTTTATAAGCATTTCGCCCGTAAGAGGTGTTCAGAGCGGGGCCACACGGCGACCCCGCTATGAACCGCCGCGGTTCCAGGTGCCCCTTGTAGCTCGGGACCGCAGGTATTAGCGGGCACTGTCCAATCGCCGTGCCCGTTAATACAGTAATCAGATGCAGCTGTCAAACATGACAGCTGCATCCGATTACCGGACGCAGCTTATCCCTGGTGTCTAGTGGAGGAGCGATCTCTGTACCTGCTGCCGGCCGGGGACCTCTCCAAGATGGCGCCGTGCCCGGCTCGGCACTCGTTTGTTTTCGGCTGCAGCCAAAGTGTATATACTAGAAGTCCCCCAGGGGGGCTTCTAGTATATGGGTAAAAAAAAAGTGTTATTATTAGTAAAAAGCCCCCTCCCCTAATAAAAGTCTGAATCACCCCCCTTTCCCCAGGTTTTAAATAAAAGTAAATAAATAAATAAACATGTTTGCTATCGCCGCGTGCGTAATCGTCCGAACTATTAATTAATCACATTCCTGATCTCGCACGGTAAACGGCGTAAGCGCAAAAAAATTCCCAAAGTGCAAAGTTGCGCATTTTTGGTCGCATTAAATCCAGAAAAAATTTAATAAACAGCTTTCAAAAAGTCGCATATACGCAATCAAGGTACCGATAGAAAGAACACATCATGGTGCAAAAAATGACACCTGACACAGCCCCATAGACCAAAGGATAAAAGCGCTATAAGCCTGGGAATGGAGCGGTTTTAAGGAACATATATTTGTTAACAATGGTTTGAATTTTTTACAGGCCATCAGATACAAGAAAAGTTATACATGTTACATATCGTTTTAATCGTAACGACTTGAGGAACATGGATAACAAGTCAGTTTTACCCCAGGGCGAATGGCGTAAAAACACAGTCCCCCCAAATAAAAGAAATGCGTTTTTTTTTTTATCAATTTCACCACACTTTAAATTTTTTCCTGGTTTCGCAGTATACTTTATGCAAAAATTCAGCCTGTCATTGCAAAGTACATTTAGTGACGCAAAAAATTAGGGCTCATGTGGGTTTCTAGGTGGAAAAATGCAAGTGCTATGGCCTTTTAAACACAAGGAGGAAAAAACGAAAACGCAAAAACGAAAATTGGCCCCGTCCTTAAAGGGTTAAAACAGACTATTTCTCTTTCCATTGTAATTGAATGGCTCTCTAATAAGATATACACTCACCGGACACTTTATTAAGTACACCTGTCCAACTGCACGTTACCACTTAATTTCTAATCAGCCAATCACATGGCGGCAACTCAGTGCATTTAGGCATGTAGACATGGTCAAGACAATCTCCTGCAGTTCAAACCGAGCATCAGTATGGGGAAGAAAGGTGATTTGAGTGCCTTTGAACGTGGCATGGTTGTTGGTGCCAGAAGGGCTGGTCTGAGTATTTCAGAAACTGCTGATCTACTGGGATTTTCACGCACAACCATCTCTAGGGTTTACAGAGAATGGTCCGAAAAAGAAAAAACATCCAGTGAGCGGCAGTTCTGTGGGCGGAAATGCCTTGTTGATGCCAGAGGTCAGAGGAGAATGGGCAGACCGGTTCGAGCTGATAGAAAGGCAACAGTGACTTAAATAGCCAACCGTTACAACCAAGGTAGGCAGAAGAGCATCTCTGAACGCACAGTACGTCGAACTTTCGGGCAGATGGGCGACAGCAGCAGAAGACCACACCGGGTGCCACTCCTTTCAGCTAAGAACAGGAAACTGAGGCTACAATTTGCACAAGCTCATCGAAATTGGACAGTAGAAGATTGGAAAAACGTTGCCTGGTCTGATGAGTCTCGATTTCTGCTGCGACATTCGGATGGTAGGGTCAGAATTTGTCGTCAACAACATGAAAGCATGGATCCATCCTGCCTTGTATCAAAGGTTCAGGCTGGTGGTGGTGGTGTCATGGTGTGGGGAATATTTTCTTGGCACTCTTTGGGCCCCTTGGTACCAATTGAGCATCGTTGCAACGCCACAGCCTACCTGAGTATTGTTGCTGACCATGTCCATCCCTTTATGACCACAATGTACCCAACATCTGATGGCTACTTTCAGCAGGATAATGCGCCATGTCATAAAGCTAGAATCATCTCAGACTGGTTTCTTGAACATGACAATGAGTTCACTGTACTCCAATGGCCTCCACAGTCACCAGATCTCAATCCAATAGAGCATCTTTGGGATGTGGTGGAACGGGAGATTCGCATCATGGATGTGCAGCCGACAAATCTGCGGCAACTGTGTGATGCCATCATGTCAATATGGACCAAAATCTCTGAGGAATGCTTCCAGCACCTTGTTGTATCTATGCCACCAAGAATTGAGGCCGTTCTGAAGGCAAAAGGGGGTCCAACCCGTTACTAGCATGGTGTACCTAATAAAGTGGCCGGTGAGTGTATGTCCAGCAAAGCAAATTTTTATGGATCTCTAAACATAACCAAAAGTCATTTTATCCCTTAATATAAAAATGACTTTCCAACAATCATCTGACTCCTCAGATACTTGTGGTTACATATTGGTCACCATCATTTATAAGTTTTTTTTTTCTTTCTTTCTACAGAAAGACGCAAGAAAGCTTCCGCCTGGGAGAGAAACTTGGTCTATCCAGCTGTAATGATACTGCTCCTCATTGCAACGGTAACAGTATTTTATCATACCTTTTATAGAACTGTCATTATTATTATTATTATTATTATTATTATTATTATTATTATTATTATTATAATTGGTTAGTATTTTTGAGTCACTTGAGGTTAAAGTAAATGTACCATCATTCTTGCTTGTCGTGGATTTTTATTCAGCCATCACTCTGTGGCTCAAGTTTTTTTGCCTTTTGAAATAAATCATGCGGTCATAGTGAAGTATATTCATTGCTTTGTATTTACCTTTTAGTCTTTCTCAGTGATTTTGGTGACCTTGAACATCCTGCGTCTTCTAGTTGATGAGACGGCAATGCCAAAGGGTTCCAAGGTAAAATCATTGTGGGTTTTACCAATATATATATATATATATTTTTTAAAGCAGAAATATCTGTGTCGTTCTTCTGAAATAATACTGGTGATCACTGAGGACTGGTAGATGAACCTGTAAGTGAATCTGTCAGCTGCAATTCATTTTGCAAACTGCTGACACTGTTAGATAGCTGTTAGAACATGTAGACATATGGTACCTTTCATATATCTGTCTGTGCTGCCAGAACATAGAAAAATGCCTTTATTCTTCTGTCCAAAGTGTCAGAGACAAGGGAGAGAAAAAGAAGAAAAAAGCGGGCACCGGCGCCTCGTGTGATACCTCAATACACCAAGGATAAGGATTATGTGAGAAGGTGCTCACCTGGATGCCACTTGGGCTTTGTGCATATCACCCCTCAACAGGGTAAAAAATCCGAATCCAGGGTCTTGTTTAGTAACAGTCCACTGTATAGGGGCCTACTACCTCTAGGGACTGCTGAGCTGACTGTACCAAAAACACAGGATGCTGCCAAAATAATGGGGCCCGTGGAGAGAATAAGTGAATAAAATAAAAAGAAAATAAGGTACTCTAGGTCAGCGCTGTCCACACAGAGAAGTGGCCAAAAGCTTGAATAAATTAATTTAATATAGTAAAAAATACTTAGTATTTCTTTTTATTTTATTCACTTAAAGTGTCAGAGAGGCATTCCCAAGCTCCTTATCTGCTGCATACTCTAATCCCCTCCCATCCATATTCCTGCTTGATTGACAGTCAGCTGCAGCTTAGCTTCAAGCAGGAATAGGAATGGGAGGGGGAGTGAAGGGGCATTCCAGCTTGCAGCACATTAGAAGCTTGGGAACGCTTTGGTGAATAAAATTTATTTTTATTTTTTTACTTTATTGGCGGATATTTGAAAGGTACCATGTGTCTCCTAACATCTATCTAACCAGAACAGCCCTTATCCCCCTTGACAGGCTGATGTGAGTGCATATGGATGGCAGACAAACAACTGTCAGACTTGGACTTGACTTGTAGCATATTAGGGGGTTTTCCCATCACATTTTAGCTGAGTGCCGTTTGTATAGGTTAGGACACCATAGAAATGAATTGGGATGTATACCATCTGTAGCTGTAGTAGCCTTTAATAGGGCAGCATAAACTAGTGACATAAATACTGAACAGAGCAGTGTATTACTTACATCATACTATTAAGCCATTCTCCTAATATGCAGGAGAACGGACTTTGTGCCGAACCATTCGCTCCACCCTCCAGATGCTGATTGACAGATGTCTGTCTATAGACAGCATAGATACACAACTGAAAATCAGCAGCTGGTGAGCAAAGGGAGCTGGTGCTCAAGAATATCCAGGACTACTGAGCACAAGCACATAATGGGGAGGATTAGTTATTGTCTTTGTTATCTGTAAGGATATCTCCGAATCAGCTGCAGAGAACAATGTAAGTGATACATCATTCTGTTCAGATTTTCTGTCGCTTATGCTACCCTTAGATATTCCTAGGGATACCCCTTGGATAGGGAATATAGGGAATATCCTTTGGAGTCCTACCATCATTTTTTCATAGTAGGCAGAGAAAAACATAGGACAGAACAGGCAGCTGTTCATGATATCCTAGTCCAAGGTATGAATTATAGAACAGCCTTTGTACATAAGGTCTTTACATAACATTTACCTTTTCTAATATTTTTTTTAACCATAAAAATAAATAGTTTCTGTATTTTTGATACTACCCACACGGAAGGAATTGAATTTCTCCTCTTTGTAAAATAATCTGTAGGCTTTTTTTGTGTCTATATAAATTAACCACTGAGCTTTTTGCTTGTCGGCTTTGTATTTGTGTAGAAACCTGCACCAGTGTAAGGAACAATTTCATGAAACAAGCTGTTGTCTGCCTTTACATTTCTTGGCATCGGTGGCACATTCTCCTTTAGAACCTGTCCTAGATTTTTTTTCATGATACCTGTACGACAGCTTCGGTGGATGTCTGAAAGTCAGAAAAGCTGGAGTCTGGCCAGTGCTCTGATCTCATCGTTTGGAGGAATTAATTTATGTTAAGCAACAATCATTAAGCTTTTCATAGAGAACCTCTCCTCCCTTAGTAGTTACACTTCACATTTTCAGACACTGTTAAAGTGTCACTGACGCTTAAATTTCTTTTGCAGAAATCAGGCGATTTTAAGAAACTTTGTAATTGGGTTTATTAGCCGAAAAATGCATTTTTATCATGAAAAAGCAGTTAGAAGCTCTCCCCCCTGTCTTCATGGTTCTCTTATGGAGATGGGAGGGGTGGAGGGAGATGAGGCACCAATACAGGACAACAAAGAGATCACTTACAGCTACATCGCCCGGCTATCTCCTCTGAAGTCAGCACTGACCTCTCTGACCTCTGAGTACTGGCTTTCACACAGGTCCCACTGTGTAATTCTTTGTTCTCTGCTGGCGACCAGTCTCCCCCCTCCCCTCTCCATAGGTTACACAGGGCTCGACTGAAGTCAAGATTTCCTGATAATGAGGAGTGAATGATAGACAATGAGAATTTTTTTTACTATTTTGAAGGCTACGAAAAATTTATTTTTTTGTGCATGTGTGATGCAATTGTTGGCTCTAGCTCTGTACATGTAGGTCCTCACCATGATCTTAATATAGTTCATTCACAGAAAATCCTTGTAATATTAAGAATAAGAAAAGCATGGATGCTGTCTTTGAGAAACCATGCCACTCCTGTCCACAGGTTCTTTCTACCGTAGCTGGACCAGCCTTAGGCTTCATAGTGCCCTGTACAAAATTGCCCCCTGGTGCCCTCCCCCCTCAGCTTTCCAATACTGCCGAATTCCAAATTTGCCTAGTTATATAGTGATAAATCACCCTCATACATTTAGACAGATTTTCCATTCAGGCTGCTGGGAAAGCTGAGTGATGACTACAGACCAGATCCCACAATATATCACTGACATATGATTAATTAACCCTTCATATCAGCTCCACACAGGTTGTTACTCAGCTTTCCCAGGCCGCCATATCTGCCTAGGTTCCCAGTTCTCATATTCTAGAATAAGTAGTAAGATTTGTTATCTAGGAGCCAGGAAAAGCTGGGTGAGTATCCCTGGGAAGCTGTAAATGACAGATCTACCATGTTATGATAAAACTGCAAAATTCTAAATGTACCTAGTTAGGCTCATTTACCTTTCAGGGTCCCAGGAAAGCTGGGTAACAAACCACATGGAATGGAGGTGTAATAGAGACGGCTTAACATTAAATCTACTTCATGGAAGGCTAGGTATAGATCCACAAAAATTCGAATCCATCATGTATGTCACTTATGCCTAGACAGTCTGTAAATAATTCCTTCTGCCTCAATAGGCATTACTGACATTCAGGCACCTGGGAAAGTAGGGTAAGCCTACAATTGATGCCTAATATGTGTAAACCAGCAGTTGCACAAATACTATATAGCATACATTCACATACAGATAAAGGTGTGATGTGTCCTAAACAGCCTCCTCCATGGGGCACTGTCCAAGTGGGTATTGATTAAATGAGTTCTAAGCCCCAATCCTTTTCCAGAATTTCCAGTTTTGATGGTGAGCCCATAGAGAGATACCGGCTGATCCCCTGTCCCTGGAATATAAGATGGAACCCCAAATCCCAAGCAAAATAAATGAAACCAAAGAACACAAAAATACAACACATTGTAATCAGATGTCACAATTTTATTTAAATTCACATGACACTGAAAGAGTCACCCTCCAGCTCTTGGGTGAGGAAAAACCCCCTGTGGGGGAAACCTCGAGGGAGCCATGGCTGGAGAGTTGCCCCTCCTCTGGGCTTAGAGGGTAATACCAATATAACATAATTTAAGAATTTGTACACTTTATCTGAATTATAGACAACAACATAAAAATCGACTGTAAATATACTACACCGGATGTGAGAGAAATCTGGCTGCCATATCTGTCACCTTATTATGGCTAGGTGGAAGTACTCCCCCCTTGCTAGAACCTCCAAATTACACCAAGGGTAGGAGAGAGTACAGTAGTCTATCTCAAGGTCCTGTGGTGCATCCAAGATGGCGCTGATCCAGGCAGCGGGCCCTGCTTTTATGGAATCTTCTCTATGACATAAGCGATTGTCCATGTCATGGTTGCCATGGTTACTACAGATGCCCACAGTGAGCTGATGTATTAACCCTTTAATGACTCTCAATGCGCATTACTGCAGATGTTATTAAACACACCTGTGACCAAGCAGCTTATGGTTCGGGCACTAAGAATAATAAATAAGCTTAGAGATGACACACATTGTTGTAGATGTAACTACAGACCGGCCCTGTAACCAGCACATAACTCACAACTTTTTGACAGACCTAAAAGGGACACACATAGTACAATGCACTACATTAAAACAACCTGCAC
The DNA here is from genome assembly GCF_027789765.1 of Dendropsophus ebraccatus. Taxonomy (NCBI): domain Eukaryota; kingdom Metazoa; phylum Chordata; class Amphibia; order Anura; family Hylidae; genus Dendropsophus; species Dendropsophus ebraccatus. Next base: position 186,869,539 of record NC_091455.1, on the reverse strand, counting down.
ACGTCCTACAACGGACCTGTATCTGTCAGTATCTTCACTACATACAGCATGTGTGGTTGTCATGGTGATGCTGCCAGAACTAAACATGGCCGGTGTGCAGGACCTGTGTTGTTAGTGCTGCCCTCACGTGAGATGATGGGGAGATGGCTGGTGCCCCCTTAGGCAAATATAAGTATCCTAGATCTTTTTAGTTTGGGCATTCAGACCTACAGAAACATTCAAATATGCCCCTATTACCTTGCTGTAAAATTAATCTGCACAACATTTTTATCTCTTTCTATAAAAGGTTGAGATTTGTTTTAGTGACTGGAGGGTGAATTTGTTACTATTAGTGGACATTTATTATATTTTATTAAATTTAGTAATGTTATATATGCAAATTAGTTATTTTTCTTTCTTTCAGGGAGCGGGTATTGGAAATGCATCATTGTTCACTTTTGGATTTGCTGGAGCTACTTTGGAAATCATTCTTATATTGTATCCTTTGTCTGCTGGTTTACTTGTATATATTCATGTGTCTCATACTGTAGATGAACAACTTTTTTTAAAATAGTAAATAATTCAGTATTTTTATAGAAAAAATTGTGTTGTAGATAGTGCTATGTTTTATAAATAAATCATTAGAAACTAAAGGAACCCATTATAAGTCAGTGGGCCCATAGGGTGCCACCAGTGTTCATTGTGTCACGGATCCGGCACAACATTCTAAAAAAATAAAAATAAAAAAAAGATATACTGATTTGTCTATATGCACTTTCTGTAAACAATATGGTCCATTTTCTAACTAAAATGTACGTATAGTATGTGAGAAGCCTAATGATCTGCTTTGAGTTAAAAAAAATATTTTTAGTCTATAAGAAAAGTTGCATTTGCTCCTGTATTGCTGCCTGCAGGTGTCGCTGCCATCATTGTTATAGAAGAACATTTATCATGAGAAAGATACAGGGGCAGTGGCCAGTTTATGGTGTGTGTATGTATATATATATATATATATATATATATAATATCATATTTTCCGCCATATAAAACGACCCCCAACTTTTCCAGTTAAAATAAAGAGTTTGGGATATACTGATATACTTGCCGTATAAGACTACCCCTCTCCCAACACACACAAAATTTCATTAAGAACATCAGACAGCAGTGAGATCTGAGAGGCAGAGAAGGAGGTACAGTAATACTGGTAGGATACAAGGGCGGGCCAGACCGGTGAAAGAGGTGTGTTTTTCTGGGCACAGCGCCACTTTACCATATCTCTTTTTTTCCATACCCCAGACATCTGTAGTTTGCTCTGCCCTTCATAGGTTGCCACATACAGTGGGGATGCAGCCGTTTTTAAGCTTCCCATACTGTAGTCAGATTCTCCAGAAAAAAAAAAAAAAAAAAAAAAAAAAAAAAAAAAAAAAAATATATATATATATATATATATATATATATATATATACACACACTGTTTATATACAGCCGACTATCTTGTCTAACAGCAGTGATCAGAGGTCACAGGTTTTATTACTTTTTTATCTATATTTTTGGGAAGGGAGGGGACTAAATTGTTGAGGTGTTTATGGCATTAACCTCATATGTTAATACCGAAGTCCTTTCCGCATGCAGATAGCAATTATGTTTATTTTTTGTAGTTTAGGTATTTTTGAGAAATAGCAGGAGGGGGGTGATTTTAATGTTTAACTGGGTTTATTATCATTTTTGCATTTTCATTTTTCTCCTAAAAGCCATAACTTTACGGAGCAATTTGAGGCCAACTCTTTTAGCAGATTTACCATGGCAGGCACGGAGACCTAGTAAAAGCCACCGACTGCCATAGCGACCAATTGACTCCCCCATTCATTAGTGGTGGGCATCTGCTACAGATAGCAGCTGGCACCTCCTGGCCTAAGCATGGCCTAAGCTCCTGACCCTACTTTATACCACCCCTTTAAGACAGCTGACTTAAACAGCTGCATGGCGGCCATGAAGGTTCAAGAAGCTTCCTCTAAGTATGACCCTTCCATAATACTTGCCAGGGGTTGTATATCTATAACTTTCTAAATTTGCCATTCATGCCGCCAGGACCTACCGCAACAAATAAAATGCTGAATTTAATTATTAACAAATTGACAATGATGGTGGGTGAAGTGGAGGAGGTTTGGGTAAATCCATCAGGTTTAACCCTCTTCACGCACTTGAGTAAATGTGCCGCATTCCTCCTGACAGACCGTCGCTATCCTGTCTCTATTACCTTAACTTTTGTCCAGCTATCTGATGGTTTCCTCTGTGGTCGGCTTCTACAGCCTGCGTTTTTTTGGAGGTTTCACACCCAGGAAAGATGACACAACAATGACCAAGGTATCCGTACAGGGGGCTGACGGTCATCCAAGTGGCTGCTTTTTTCCTCCCCCAGCAAGCATTTCCCCCTCTGAACCCACCAGCCGAGCCCTTTACTAATTGTTCCCAATGGTTCATTCGCAGCGATCAGTATTTGCCCGTAACCTCCGTAAACACAACAAACTGGAAGACTTTTCTAAACGCGAAATGAGTGGGAAAAGGGGATGTGTGCTCTGTTTAATTTGGACGCCGTCCATTCACTTGATAAAAAGAGAGAGCCCGCAATTACTGGTCTTGTTAACCAGCCATAGAAACAGTGAAAGGGAGTTTTCTTTCTTCCCAAAGGACCGTATTGCTAATGAGTAACTTTGTGCGAACTGTACTTCACTCAGCCGCTCTGAAATGTGAAGAACCCCGGCTACTGCGAGGAATACAGACAGTCATTCACATTTAAATCATTAAAATAAGACTGGAGGGGCCCATTCAATTACGTCTTACAAGTTAAGGCTAATTTGACTCCGCACAATCTGACACCAGCCTGAGAAGAATGAAACTGTTAAGTAACGCTTTGACACAGATGTATACATTTATTTTTGTTGGATATTCCCACAAGCTGGCTGAGGAGGTCAGTAACTAAGGAGCAAGCATTGTCCTCTTTAATTGCCCATATGACTCTCATTTTTTTTTCTTCTTCGTTCCATTCTCTGTGCCTGGACGTCTCCTAAAACTTATGCTCTCAGCTCTATAGTTCTTCTCGGCTCCTATAGTTACAGTACTAAAATTCACTCCAAGAAAGTAAATACATTTTATTTTGAATAATAACCCCCACCTATCGAACAGTTACCTGGATGTCCTAAAAGTTGGCATTGTGGTTATAAAACTGTCAAAGGATTCTGGACTGACAGAGTCTGATGAAGCAGATAGAGGTCTGGGTCAAACAAGTGTGAACGGGGACAGACAAGAGAGTCCACAAATAGTAACTCTGTTGGGTTTGGCTGGTGTAATAGGGATGGAAGCACCAAGGCTGAGCGATGGTCTCGTAATCCAAACCAGCAGCTTTATGTTCAGGTCATCAGACGCACAGTCAGGGCAGGACTTGCGGCCATAATACGAATGTAAAAATGCATCCGTCTTGTGCTAGTGAAAAGCAGGCCTTAAAGGGGTACTCCAGTCATGTAAAACTTTATTACCTCTCCCCACTGCCCTGGTGTCTTCCTGCGGTATCTCTGGGTCCCCAGCTGAATGCTCCCCATTCCACTTTTAAGACTGACTAGTCTCGGCAGTGACAGCCCACTCAGCCAATCACTGATCATGGCACTGTCACTTTAAAGATACTTGTTACATGACATTTTTTGGATTCTAGCAAATCCACCAATTAACAAATTGTAATATCTATGTTTCTTCTATTCCAGATCATTGGCAACTGTGTTTGTATTCTGGTACTTAGCTCAGCTCTGCCCGTCATGTCCAGAACATTAGGTATGTATACTGACGTATGTTGTGATCAGTTAGCGATATATTGAAATGGCCGCCGAACAATACTGGGGTCTTTATTAAGGCCAGGCAGCGCGACTAATGGTGCGTTTACACAGACAGATTTATCTGACAGATCTTTGAAGCCAAAGCCAGGAATGGATTTGCAAAGAGGAGAAATCTCAGTCTTTCCTTTATGACCTGTTACCGGTTTATAGTCTGTTCCTGGCTTTTGCTTCAAAGATCTGTCAGATAAATCTGTCTGTGTAAACGCACCATAACAAACTCCAATCTCGCTGATCTGTGCTCCTTTGCTTTTGTAGAGGGGAAGGGGGTGCTTCTTTTTTTTTGCAATTTTCTTCATTACATTCATAGTGAGAAAGAATTACTTATCTGCTGATTCCTTGCATGGCATTGCTGAACTTGGTGCCTGCTGGTCATTACCCTGGTTTTCTCTTCACACAAGGAAGTGCCAGCTCAGCCACTGTTGGCTTAGAGGACTCTTGTGTCGAGATGTCTCCAAGATGTAGTTAGCCATAGGGACTGGGCACCATCAGCCCAACCAGGCCAGTTTTAAAAATGATAATTGTGTACCCATCCGCCTTCTATCCCGAAGGAAGGAAAGAAAGAAGTATCTCTATAATGCTAAGTCTTGTATGGTTTTTGTTTGTTACCGTTTTCCTGGTTGACGCAGTATTACCTCATTCTTGTAGCTAGTTGGCTTGGATCCGATCTCTCTCTGGTGTCTGCCACTACATTATGTGCTGACATCTTTGTTCTCAGTACCCAGAAAACTTGACAGCCAAAAGTTTTCAATATTTTTAAGAGTTCCGCGGCGGAACTCTCTCCGCCACAGAATCTCGCCAGCCTCCGTGTCATACATGCAGTCTAAGGGAGGGCTCACGCACCTCCTCTCTTTGTGCTTCTTTCTCTGCTTGGAAGAACTTATATGTTCTCCGCTCTGAAGAATTTATATGTTCTCCGCTCTGAAGAATTTATATGTTCTCCACTCGGAAGAATTTATATGTTCTCCACTCGGAAGAATTTATATGTTCTCCGCTCTGAAGAATTTATATGTTCTCCGCTCTGAAGAATTTATATGTTCTCCGCTCTGAAGAATTTATATGTTCTCCGCTCTGAAGAATTGACAAGTTCCGCTGCGGAATCCCCCCAGTTTTGCTCCATGTGAACTGGCCCTAAAAGTGTAATTGCCATCGACCCTTTAAATATTTCTTAATAATTTTCCTCAGTTCCACCATATATGTATAAGAAGTACCGGGAAGGTCCAGCTTTCATCCTTGTCACTTTTTTTTTTTTTTTTGCACAATCCGCTTCCTTTTTCACTAAAAACTATTTACCAGATTGGATTAACGCTTCAGAAAAGCAAAGTATTAATCTGTATGTGTGTAAACAGATATAAAAATCCTGTGGGAACTAACAAATAGCCTTTGTGTGGCTTAAGCCCGCTCCCTCTTTTGCGCGCTTTCTAAAGCTGATTTTGCGTGCACAATAATGCGAGATTGTCGGTAACAGTTGGTAGTAATGTACACTGGTCATTGAGAGGAAGGGCGCTTGCTGGGCACAATTGTTGTGACAAAGAAAACAAATTAATAGCGAAAGCCACTTTTTTCCTCCCCACCCCCCCGGCCTTACAAACCACATTCCTGAATAGTTTGCCATAGAGATAAATAAAAGAATAAGATAGAAGGTAAAAAGAAGGATGGTACAATTAGAAGACTGCTAACAAATGCACAGACACAGCTGTCCAAACAGGATTAATAGACTGCATTAGGGTACAGTGAGTCATGTGGTGCTTTGCAAAAATATCAACATACATCGCGCTACATGTTATGCCTGGTGCTTTTCAATAGATGAAAGGGAATAAATACGTTAAACAGATTCATGGTCTTCTCACAGTATATAAAAAGAAAAAAATTTGAGAAAAACTCTTAGTTTTTTTTTTTTTTTTCTTCTAAATCAAAGAAGTAAGTGGACTGCTTGTGATGGGAAAGGTAAACTGAAGAAAGGAGAGGCAATAAAGTCATTCACGTGACAATCCTCTTTTGCCGTTTAGTATGGAAATAAGGTTAACACTTCAGAACCTTGCCTGAGTGACGTCTTTTTAGTTAGAGGAGTGACCTGGTCTCCTCTGTAGCCGGCCCAGCTCATAGACTTTTTTCAGAGCCTTCTAGATTTTTTTTATTTTTTTTTATGGTTGTGAACAGTTGTTTTTCTAGGTGCCTCTCCTTGTGATTGTAATTGCTTACATTAAAGGGGTATATATTATATTGTTTCTTCCTTAAAGGGAAAATCACAGTGAATTTTTTTTTCTTTCAAATCAACAGGTGTCAGAAAGTTATATAGATTTGTAATTTACTTCTATTTAAAAATCTCAAGTCTTCCCATTCTTATAAGTGTTGCTTTATTTACATTCTGACACAGTGCTCTCTGCTGCCACCTCTGTCCATGTCATGAACTGTCCATAGCAGTAGCAAATCCCCATAGGAAACCTCTCCTGCTCAGGACAGTTCCTGTCTCGGCTAGAGATGTCAGCAGAGAGAACTATGTCTGAATGTAAATAAAACAATATTTCCTGCAGGACATACAGCAGCTGATAAGTATGGGAAGACTTGAGATTTTTAAATAGAAGTAAATTACAAGTCTCTATAACTTATTGACACCAGTTTATTTAAAATATTTTTTTTTTCCGCTGGAGAACCCCTTTAAGTTCTTTAACAATTGCCAAGTACTTTAGGATAACTGAGTGATGAGGCAGATCTAAACATTAACATAAATGATGAAAAAAATGTTCTTATTTTTACTTTTGTAGAAACATATAAAAAAGAAACACAATTATTTGTATGTATGTATATATATATATATATATATATATATATATATATATATATATATATATAAACTATTCTCCTCCACATTCTCACATTAGCATTCAGTATTGTGCTTGTTGTGGATATTCCACCTGTGCCTGATACAATTCTCATTTCTTGTCCTATCCCTACAGGAATCACTAGATTCGATCTGTTGGGTGACTTTGGGAGATTTAACTGGCTGGGGAACTTCTACATTGTTGTTACATACAATCTGATATTCGCCATTGTGACCACACTGTGCTTAGTGCGCAAATTCACCTCAGCAGTTCGGGAAGAGCTGTTAAAAGCAATAGGTAAGGTATCTTCTTTTATTCTTGCTTTGACTAATAGTAGACTGGGCCTGGGGATATTCCATAGTATTTATCAGACATGGCCATGTTTTATTCTGTATCTTTCTTTCAAAAAACAATATTTTCCTGTCCCCTGGGTGACTATTGTGCCAGTAATACTCATGTAGACTAGATGCTCCAGTAATGTTACAGCGCTAGGGTAACAACCACATCACTGGAGGTTAGAGGGACTGTTCCATTCAGGACAAGCCCTCTCCATCGTTTTTTTTTTTTTTTTTTTTTTTGAAACGTGTTTATTGTTTTCAAAAACCATCAGAACAGATAGTATGACGATTACATCAAATTAACGACAATATCACAGTACATAGTATACATGCCAGATAGAACCTTTTATCCCTAATAGAATGTCATAGTTCTAGAACATCAGAGAGTCCAGCTCGCACGTTATTCCAGAATAGTCACTAAGAATCTGTATCAGCAAATAAAGCGAAAGTTCAGTTATGATGATAATACATCTGGCAGAAGACAACGTGCTTGTAAGTAAACATGTTAGCCTACCAGCATATTGGTATCAAATCATGGCCTATGGTGGTATTACCTATCTGCAGATATGTTAGAACCAAAAACAGTAACAAAAACAATCGCCTCCCCCGTCCCCGGCAGTCACCCAGCCCTCTGTATTTCCAACACACCCAGGGTGCCCTTTAAAGGAGAGCTGTCAGCCGGGTCAGCTCCGCCAAACCCATGCCACTCTCTGAACAGGGCACGGCATACATACTGGCTCCTGCGCTTCCCGGTCTCGATCCCACCGTGGAGATATGGCCGCCTGCTCATCAGCGCGCTCAATATGCAGATGAGCTGAGTCCTATGACCGTGGGAAATCAATGGAACAGTGATTTCCTATGGCCATCGGATTCATCTGCATATTGAGCGTGCTGATAAGCCGACGGCCATATCTGTGCAGCGGGATCGAGAGTGGGAAGCGCAGGAGCCAGTATGTATGCTGTGCCCGGTCCGGGGGCTGACAGTTTTCCTTTAAAGCTTCTATGTTATACCAACCAGTGCTTCTATAGTTATACATAAGATCAACAATTTCTGCACGAGCAAAATGCTGACAAATAAAAGCTCTCCACCTGGTGAAGAATTTCTTGGTCTCTTTTTCTTTATGCCTAAGCGTCTCCACCTTATCATAGAGCAGTAATCTATGTTAAATAGTCACTAGTTCTTCCATAGTGGGGGTCTCAGGCTGTAACCAGTGGCGCAGGATACATTTTTTTTTTTTTGCCACAAGACTTACTATGTGTAACATTTTGACCTCTCTACATCTTTATGTTTCTAAGTAATACTCATATCTTTTAAAGGGTTTTGCTCTTCAAATGGGGTTTACTAGGCTTTAAAGGAGAAGTCAGGCGAAAATTTTTATTCCAGTATTGTATTGCCCTCCAAAAGGTATACAAATCCACAATATATACTTATTACAGGAAATGCTTATACAGTGCTTTTTTTCCCTGCACTTACTACTGCATTAAGGCTTAATTTCCTGACTCTCAGAGCTGTGCAGGCTGTGGCTGCTGGAGAGGATGATGGCAGGGGGATGCTCAGTGTCCCTCCAGTTCCCTGTGTCCCTCTGCCATCATCCTCTCCAGCAGCCACAGCCGGCACAGCTTTGGGAGTCGGGTCGTGACATCACCATATTATCCAGGAAGTGACATCCCCATGTTATCCAGTAAGTGACATCACCATGTTATCCAGTAAGTGACATCACCATTTTATCCAGGAAGTGAAGCCTTGATGCAGTAGTAAGTGCAGGGGCAATACAATAAAAATTATCACCAGAGTTCTCCTTTTAAACATTGATGGCCTGTGCAATAAAAGCGCCGCTACAGTGACCCACCACCACCATTTTAGTGACCAGATTCGACTGCTTCCAACTGTTCTATCTGATCGACAGGAGAACTGGGTTTTGGTATCCCACCAATAAGACATTGATGGCCTGTCTTGTAGATTATTATTAGTTATTTATAAAGCACCCTTAATTTCAGAACGTTATACAATAGATAGGGGGTAACTAACAGGAACATTACTAGATTAAAAACACATTACATTAAGGCAAATGGCAGACTGGTACATGGGGGAAGAGGACCCTGCCCGCGAGGGCTTACAATCTGTGCATAGACCATCAATGCTAAATAGCTGGATAACCCCTTTTTAACATTCAGTGTCGTTTGAAAAATGGTTAGTGTGTTCGGATTTGATCGATAATCGTTTAGTGTATTAGCAGACAACGATTAAACGACCAACAAGAAATCGTTAGTCATTTGATAGAGTTTGGACCTATTTTTATTGTTGATCGCTGCATAGAATAAGACATGGTTCGCAGTAGCGATGAACACAATAGCGACGACAAGACGACTGTAAGAACGATCATAAGTAACCATCATCGTTCCTTGTAATTGGGTGAGCGATTTCAGGTCATTCGCCATAGCGGTCGTTTGAGATCATTTGTCGTTGAAATAGTATTCTTAGTCCCACTGCATTATACGCCTATAGAGCTCATCTGATGCAGTGAGATCTCGGCCTCTCTCTGTTACAGGGATTGTGTTGTTTCATTGCTGTTCGTTATATTTTTTCCTATAATGAACTGATGAATTGGTGATTTTCATGTTGCCACCTTGTTTCTTTGCAGGTTTAGATAAACTTCAGCTATCCAATGAGCCCAGCGATTCACCTTCTCCAAATGGGCATCAGAAAACACTGTGAATCCCCACAATCCTGCTGTGACTGACATTCCACTGAGCTGGGAAGGTGGCCACCGCCTGTTACATGGCTCTTCTCCTCCATACAGCTCTATAGACTATAGGTCATTGTGGCCACAGAGCTGCACTTCTGTGAACCAGAATCTTTTACTTTTCTTTTTTTGCATTAGTTAAGTTTGAATGTAGCTGAACCTGTAGAAACACAGGCCATGGCAGACTGAGCCTCATGTATCCATGGTGGTACTCGGCAGAGTACAGCTTTCATAAGCTGAACGTGGACTCTGGTTTGACTTTTCCTACATGAAGCTCATTGTGCCAAGTAGCCATTATGATTTAGAAAACAGGGGGCAGGCTTGTCTGTCATAGTTTCAGAAGTTATGTCTTATTTCTGTTCCCCCGCTCCTCAGGTTAAGCGTATGTCTTATCATTAAATGCTACTTATAAGAAAAATGTAGAATCTGTCCAACCATTGAGACCCCCCACCAAACCAAGGGTCCCCTGTTTGAATGGAGCAGCAGTCAAGTATGCACACTATCACTTCATTGAGATTCTAGGGGACTGCTGAAGATAACCAGCTACAGTGTTCACCTGGCTGTGAAGTCCCAGAGCATGACTGGAGCTGCTGTGCAGATACTCAGCTGCCACTCCATTTAAACAGAGGAACACAGGACCCACGTTCTTCTCAAAAGGGGGGTTTCCAGCAATTGAACCCCCTACCCCTTTAACGTAGAAGTCTATGTAATTGATGGACAAGATTTACATTGACTTCTAGTTTCCTATAACAGCTACATACTGTTACCATTGAGTAAAACCTGTATTGGTTGTGTGACCCAAGGTAAAATTATGGACTGCAATGATAGACCGCTATAGTGTAGGCCAAGTTGTATAGCAGCTTTAGGCTTTGAGCACACATGCAGTTTGGGGTGCAGTATGTTGAGCAAAAGTGGATCCAGTTGGAAGGAGAATTAGTATCCTCAATTTTCAGTTTCCTATAAATCCACTTTTGCCCTTTGCGGAAACAAACCCGCCGCAAAAACTGCATGTGTGAATCCAGCCTTAAATTGTCACTTTGTTTTCAGTGTGTTGCAACCTGCAATGTAAGAACAAGTGGGAGATGGAGATTGAAGTGAAGCTTACTGACTGGTGTTATAAAACGCCGTGGTCGGGAGCTGAGGTATGACACTTCTTGTCACTCACTAAGGTCATGCACACAGCACTGCTCTATTACATACCTGTAGAAGTGTCACGCCCTATAGTGCTACACTATAGCCCATAGAGCTTCCCATTATAGATCAGTGTGTATGACCCTTACATTTGTCCCCATTGTCCTGTAAGTAAAAATTCACATTAGATCCTAGCGTTTATATCCCATGACTAGGTGCCTATTTATACAGCGTAAGTTAAAGGTAACCTGTGATCACTCTAATGCCTTAACCATACGTAGTCTGGGTAGTCCTTGGCAGCTCCCCATCAGCCTGATAGGTCACTCCCTATATATACAGGTATCAAAGATGGTGGTGTATGGTGAAGGAACCTCCCTAATGGCTCCCCTGGTTCAGGCAGCGTAAAAGTGATTTCAGGTTCCCTATAAAAATGGAAATACTGACCGTCTGTGTTACCATTAGTCATAGTTATGGCCTCCATATCGAGACCACAAGACGACGCTGTAGTTGTCATATAAATGTGAAATTTGAAGGCCTGCACTATGTAAAGCAATACTCCTAATCTCATACTATGTAGCGATTACAAGACCACCAGTTTATCCCATTTCTGCTATTCTCTCAATAGGTAGAAATTGTCTCATTCTCATATACAGAGTTCTTATTGGTGCTACATATACAGCCAAGTACATGCAATATAAAGACCACCTAGGGCTTCACCTATAGTGCCCTAACATTGTAGTATATATGTATTACAGGCTCAGGCTCTAGGAGGAGATTTCAGGTTTTGAATGTTGAGGGTGTATTTGTTGACATAGCCATATCTGTATATGACACCTTTTGTATGAGAAGGGTAGATAGACTAGTGTACATGGCTCATCTTAAGAGCTTCTCCCGGGTACTGAATTTGTACAATATGTATATTAATCTTAGGGCAATTAAAGCATACCTGGCTCAAATTAAAAAAAACAGTCACGCCAAAAGTTTTTATTGGTGGAGAGGTGGGGAGAGATGGATGCAGCCATGTGCCTCTCTCCCTGCTCTTTGTCTGTGTGAACCCCATAGATTTGGTCACACAACAGAGCCAGGATAGAGTGTGCTAAGTGTGGTGTTTAGAGATGAGCGAACCTGGAGCATGCTCGAGTCGATCCGAACCCGAACTTTCGGCATTTGATTAGCGGTGGCTGCTGAACTTGGATAAAGCCCTAAGGCTATGTAGAAAACATGGATATAGTCATTGGCTGTATCCATGTTTTCAAGACAACCTTAGAGCTTTATCCAAGTTCAGCAGCCGCCACTAATCAAATGCCGATCGTTTGGGTTCAGATCGACTCGAACCCGAACCCGGTTCGCTCATCTCTAGTCAGAGCTTTGCATATTCTTGTAGTACAGACCTCCAGACCCTCTGCATAGATATAGACTTACAAGATCACAGATGGCTGCTTACAGCTGCTCCTGCACTATGTGTAAAGACTGAATACAGTAATGGTGTATACAGCTAGTGACATGTGCAGGAGATTACATGCCGTATATCCGCAAAATAAAGCTCTGACTAATATAAAATAAATGCAGCGACCGCCGGACCCCAAGTGTTAATAAACAAATATATATTATTTTCAGGCAGCACTGCGATGACTGTGATGTCGTTTCCAGAGATATGACATACACTGATATATAATGCTTCTTCAATATAGATAGAGAAGCTTCCACAAAATGTTCCAAGCAGAGAGTGCAAGATTTTAGTTTCTTAGAAAGCACAATCCTGATGTTATAGCTATATGTAATAGCAGCTTTGTGAGCACAAAGAATGGCGCACTTTCTGTTCCGCTTCTGGGTTGCAGTGTCTGTTCTAGGTCCTTGCATATAGAATAAGACATAGAGTTACATGTATAGTCCTGTGTTCAGCTGCGAGACATGTTACTATAGGGCGGTATCACAATCCATTGACTGGCAGATGATCTTGGGTTTTTCCCCCTGTGCACATAATATGTTATATTGAAGCATATTACCGTAATACACAAGCTGCAGTGTTACATGCAGATCCGGCTGTAGCTTCAACCCTGCTATATTGAAAGGGGTAAAACCCACATGCTGCGGCTTCTATAATCCACGTTATACACCCACATGTTACTGTAATCTTCTGTGGATATCACCTACACAGATCTATAGCATTAAATCAGAGCCCAGAAGTGTTAGAACCAGGTAACAGCTTGTAGAAAGGTGCAGTAAGTTCGCATTGCAGAGATGGTGCAGACGTCACTGCATTTAATGCTTTTCTGCCGCTCAGAACAGCTAAGGTGTTTTGCAATAAACTTTTTAGTCTTCGTCTATGCACAGCTAATATCAGATCATGACATGGCCCTTACATTTACTTTGCGTCTCCTATGTTCCCTCACATGTGAATCTTTAAACGTGTACATAACAGCCAAATGGCCCATCTCAGACCATTGCACCCAAGTACCTTACAGCCCCCATTCCCATTGAATGTATCCTAGATATTTTGCGCTGTGATGTAAAGTTAAAAGCAGACACTCCTCGTGTGGTGATGCTATATATATATATATATATATATATATATATATATATATATATATATATATATATATATATATACTGACAGATATCCAAGGGCGATAAAGAATATTTTAAGCTGATTTTATTACCCCCAGATGGAATTTATGTATCTGCTGAATATCAGGGCAGATGTAGAGGTGGTCAGGACTGCAGTTATATAATGCATTTGAATGGGCAGTATTTTTATATATTAGTATTAGGGCATGTAGAAAACTCGATTTCTTAAGTGTTATTGACATCTTAACAACTAAAGGAACATTCCAGGCTAAGCTGATACTCTAATATATCATGCCTGTTACAGGGCCTGGGTGGGTAATGCATGACACAAATGAGGAAGAATCTGCCCCCCCCCCGCCCTGCACAAGGCATAATACAGAGTATTGGTTTGCTCAGAGTATTTTTTTTGCACATACAATAAGAATACAGCTCCTTTTCAACATCCATGGCTAGTAAGTCTTTCTGCAAATGTTACTTTCAGGGCCTGGAGGAATCCTTACTATCCCAAAGATAATATCCAAAGCTAACCACTCCATATGAATATGCAACAAGGTTTGGTTGGCTCCATATAAAGAAGCAACAAGGTTTAACTGGTCTGATCAGTATTTATAGATTTTAACATCTACCCAAAGTTCCTTTGAATGTCATGGAGGTGCGTCCACATCAGCCTGAATTCCAACCTCTACATCCAGAAATCTTTAGCTTAAAATTTTAAAGATGCAGATGGCTGGATACACTGCACCAGACTCTTGTAGGCCAGTGTACTGTAGGGCATGGGCCACACCTATGAATGATGTAGCATAACTGCTCTTTGGTGTGGTTGCATCAGATTTAAAAAACAAAACAAAACGCATGCAATTTTTTTTTTATTTAGAAAAAACATGGCTACTTTTATAAATGGCATGGCTCTGGTATTGCAACTTAAGGCTATGTTCAGACGCTGTAAGAGACTGGCCGTTCCGTGACCCGGCCGGTCTCAGAAATGATCATCCCAGCCGATACTGCAGTACCGGATGATCTTTAGCGCCGCTGTTGTTTGATGCGGGCGCATCTGTGTGCGCCCACATCAGAACTCCCCACTGCACACAATGGAGCTCCATAGTGTGCACTGACAGGGTTTTCTGCGGCCGCTATTCATTGAATAGCGGCCTGCAGAAAACTGACATGTCAGTTTCTCGTGGCACCGCTAGGGACCTTGGCTGGAGTGTATACTATGTGTATACACTCCGGCCGGGATTCCCTCAGCCTGCAGCACAATTTAAGTTCCGTACTAATCACGGCCGTTGCAATAACGGCCGTGATTATTGCGGAACTTACGTTGTGTGATCATGGCCTAAACCTGTTCAGATTGAGCTGTAATGCCAGACCCAGTCTATGGATAAGAGTGACTGTTTCTAGAAGAGAAAGGCATGAATAGCCATGTTTTTCCAGTAGTATGACATCTGGTAAGGCTCCAGCTTCAAAGTGCATCCCTATAATAATGCACTGGGAGCAAAATTAGGAGTCTGATTTTAGCCAGTGGTCAGTGTTATCACCCTCCCCTGGATTCACAACAAAGCATTTTTAGTAGCTAAGGGGCTTGTAAGAATAGCACTGTAAAAAAACAAAACAATTGTACTGCAGTCTATGTAGTCCAAAGATCAGGACCAGTGATAGTACACACATGCAGCATATGGTTTACACCAGTGTACCTAAACCTGTGGATCTAAAGCTGTTGCAAAACTACAATTCTCATTATGACGGGAGATGTTTTGCAACAGCTGGGGAGCCACAGTTTGGGGGACACAGGTTTACACACTTCTGTACTGTAGTCAACCAGTGGCTATTGACAAACAACAACTCCCATCATGCCCTGACAGCTGCAGGAACAGAGTTTAGCACTTTTACAAGAACTGGAAAAACACATAGACACACTTCAATGTACATGGCTCATGCATAGTCTGGTGCACGTGTAGGCAACTACATCTCAGCTCCAGAATTTTGTGGAAATGACAAACGTGTTCATGTATATGTAACGGTGCAGAATCCATGTACAGTAAATCACCTGTTAAGAGTTCAAGTTGCCTGAGGGTGGAATTGAATTTTTTTTCACAGAAAATTAAATTTGTAACAATTTACCTGGCGTGGGAGCTTGCACCCAATATACCATGTATGTTTACACGCACCTGACATCCCGCTTCACTGTCTCACTTTTATTTTCAGCTTATAAATTTTAAGTCCAAATCTTGTGTTTACCGACTTCACTTCTCCATTATTGTTAACGGAGAATACACGAAGTATGAAATGTGAACAAGATCACTTCAGAACGTTTTTGGTTGTGGTCTGTGCTTTTTTTTTTTTATTTGCATTGCATTTTGTGTGTATTTTACTGGATTTTTTGTAAATGTTTATATGTTCAATAAACTTTTCTGTGTTTCCTAATTTGCTTTTTTTACAAGTTTATTTCTCTCGCTGCAAAAAGAAGGTCAAAAGGGTTACCCAGGCCATGGCCGCTGAATTGTAATCCCACACACAACCTGAGGACAGGGGTGGTACTGTTTTTGCAAAAAGGGGTCCGTGGAGCCTCAGTTAAGAGTCTCAAAACACGGGAATAGCCAGATATCCCTCCAGAGAAGGAAAGCCTGTGGCCAGTAGGGAGATCACCAAACCACCCTGATACATAGCCCCTTAAGTCCCACTCGGTTGCGAGTATGGGAACATAAATAGAGAAATACCAGGGTGGCCCCTATTGCGTCAAAGTCTAGCCCTGTGGCGAGTATTGCGACATGTCAAGGGTACCAAGTCTAGCCCTGTGGCTAGTATTGCGACATGTCAAGGGTACCAAGTCTAGGCATCCACAGACAGCTGAGCTCAAGGAGATCAGTGACAAAAAAACAACGGAGTACTCACTCAAGAGTCTCCACAGATACATTGCCCCCTATAAATTTAAATATGCAAAAAAGGGTCAGTGGAGCCTCAGTTACGAGTCTCAAAACACGGGAATAGCCAGATATCCCTACAGGGAAGGAAAGCCTGTTGCCAAGGTGTGCCTCGCAGTGGGGAGTTCACCAAACCACCCTGATACATACAAGTCCGGCCAAAATTATTTTTTTTATATATTATTAGTGATGGAAAGTTATACAATTTTCTAATGTACATTAATTATGGGAAATGCTCATATACTGCTATTTCCCTTCATTTAGTGTATCAGGAAGTGTTAGAATTCTCTCAGAAGCAGTGACGTCACAACGAACGGTGTAATTCCTATGGAGTGTCCAGCAGGGGGCTTCCATTGACTTCTATATATAGTGCGCCCCTGCTGGACGCTCTATAGAATCAATGGATGTGTGTATGTAATGTAATGTTATGTACTGTACTTTGTGATTGAATACATTTATGGAATACTTTGGGGAGCAAGTGTCCTTGCTCCCCTAAGTATCCCATAAATGTATTCAATGAATACATTTGCTGGGCACCGAGCAGGGAGGGAGAGAGGTGCTTGTGCATTTACCTCCCCCCTCCCTCCCTGCTCGGTGCTGGGCACATATACACAGCACTACTCCCCCATTATCTGCAGATAATGGGGGAGTAGTACCTGTGCTATCTATCATGTGATGGGGATAGATAGCACAGGTACTACTCCCCCATTATCTGCAGATAGTAGTACAGGAGTAGTACTGTGTATATGTGCCCAGCGCTGAGCAGGGAGGGAGGGGGAGGTAAATGCACGAGCACCTCTCTCCCTCCCTGCTCGGTGCCCAGCAAATGTATTCATTGAATACATTTATGGGATACTTAGGGGAGCAAGGACACTTGCTCCCCAAAGTATTCCATAAATGTATTCAATCACAAAGTACAGTACATAACATTACATTACATACACACATCCATTGATTCTATAGAGCGTCCAGCAGGGGCGCACTATATATAGAAGTCAATGGTACTCATTGACTTCTATATATAGAGCGCCCCATGCTGGACACTCCATAGGAATTACACCGTTCGTCGTGGCGTCACTGCTTCTGAGAGAATTCTAACACTTCCTGATATACTAAATTAAGGGAAATAGCAGTATATGAGCATTTCCCATAATTAATGTATATTAGAAAATTGTATAACTTTCCATTACTAATAACATATAAAAAAATAATTTTGGCCGGACTTCTCTTTTAAGTCCCACTCGGTTGCAAGTATTGGAATATAAATAGGGAAATGTTCTTGCTGTTTTTGCAAGAATATTAGCTGTTTTTTTCTGATCCTGGATAACCCCTTTAAATCTGAAATACAATCAGTACTAAGAGAAGCAGAATATTTCTAAAACCCCTAAGGCAGTCAAATAAGAAATTTATAAAATAAGATTTCACAATATATTGAGACATTGCTATTTTAATTTTTACATCTACCAAAGACCATTCAGCACATTTTACTGTGCAGGACCAGAGTATAGTGGTGTCTAAAAATATATCACACAGATATTCATTTACCCCCACTATCTTTTGATGGCAGGCATTGTAGGTTATCAGTGACTTCTTTCGATGTTGTTGCGGTAGGATTTCCAGGTCCCTGAATGCCTCTGCATCTAGGAACTGGCATTATGCCTCTCCAGGTCACTAGCTGTATTACACTTTTCAATTTCAAATACCATAAGGTATATTGGAAAGGTATACACTATTATTGGGTTACTTGGTCCTTGAAAAGTATTAACAGGAGAAAATTTTCTTTTGGTACGGAGAGCGGCACAAAGGGCAAACAAGACATTTCCCCAGTGAAAACTCTTCAAATGCCTGAAGACAAGCAAGGTGAAAGACGTGGGAGCAAGATAGGAGGACAGTCTGACGGTTAGATGGGCCTCGGTGTTCTTCATTGTTGGGACAAAGTGGCATAATACATATGGGACAGTCCATTATTTCTTGTCGAACAGCCTAGAAGGAAACAGGGAGGGTTTAACAAATAGCCTCACATATGATTCTTAAAAAGCCAAACTATAAGAAGGGGAAAGCTAAATGCACACTTGGTACAGTAATGATGCATAGTATTCCTAAATTTCATCCTAAATTCAAGAATAGATGTGCCCCCCTTTTTTACGGCTTGTGTTTGGTATTACAGCCTGGCCCTATTCGATTAAAGGGAATATGTCAGCTCTATATCATGCTCAGAGCTGCAGACATGTGCAGATAGTGGCATAAAACAAATTACACTAGTCTCTTAGCCGGTGGCTGATTGCAAAGTTATAAAATCATGTTTTATGTCTGAGCTCAAGAGTCATAGATCCTGTGGATAGGGGAAAAGTTAATTTTTCCTGGCTTCCAGCACTGAACCTTGTACATCAATCACAAGGAAAGGAGGGAAGTAAGAAGACATAAATGCAGCTGAACATGGTCTCTACTAGGCTTGATCGATCATTTCAAAAAGCTAGGTTTGATCAAACTCGAACCTAGCAAGACCTTCCGCATTTAATTGCTAATGTCTTCACGATCCGTGCGGAAGAAGGAGACATCCCGGGGACCGCCTGGAATTACGGGATTCAGCCTAGGTAATAGGCTGAATCCCGGAATTCCAGGTGCTCTCGGGGATGTCTCCTCCTTCTGCACGAACTGTGATAACATCAGCAATCAGATACAGAAGGTCCGGCTAGGATCGAGTTGGATCAAACCTAGCTTTTTCAGATGTTCGATCAAGCCTAGTCTCTACAAGTCGAAATTAGATGTAAAACCTGATTTCACAACTTTGCAAAGGTCTATCAGGTAAGAGACCGGTATCACTTGTTTTACCTTCCTATTTGTGTTTAGCGGAGTTGCCGAACTGATCGCGTTTGGCAACGTTTTTCAAACCCACCCGCTTGGCATTTGACTCCTGGGGTCTGGAGAAGTTAGATGCCGCCATGATTTCCTTAGCCGCCCTAGGGCAGCATTTAAATTTTCCAGACAATGTACATGTTACATCAGTATTATCCATGCACAGTATAGGGTATATCATTTTAGAACTGAGATTGTAAAAGCAATAAACTGTATTACAGTATATAAATATTGAGCTCACCTGTAGCTGGATTTTTTCCCATTCTGCTTCACCAATTTCTGGATTACACTTTTGTTCCAATTGATGGAAAACATTGTGACTTATGGCAATTGCCTGATCAATCTCACTGAATAAACCATCAATGTCTGGGTTGCAGCATCTTACTAGTCGGTCTGAGATTTCTGACAGCTAGGATATAAAAAAAAAAAAAGGATATGTAAGGATATGTTTACAGGATGCAGATTTGATGCAGATCACTTAAAAAATCTACAGCAAAACAAATCAATGCATTTAAAATCTGCTGCAGAAAATCTGCAGTGTGTGAATGTACACTAACACTCACTGTATGCTACTTAAACATTCCTAAGGGTGAGCTCCTTCTGCAGCTCTAACTGCCCCCACTCTTCTGAGAAGCATTTTTCTCAAGATTTAGGAGAATTTGTGCCTATTTGACCAAAGTGTTGGATGATTATCTGGTCTGGATTTCAGTCTGCACTCCAATTCATCTTAGAGGTGTTCCATGATATTGAGGTCAGGGATAGTGCAAGTAATGTGTTTCTCCACCTGGTGTAAGAAAGTCTGTTACAGGGGGAAGTATGGACAGGGGACAGGGCTCTGGGGCACAGCTGTGGCTACAATATGAGCCACTGTATAGAAGGGGTACATGCATCAGGCACTCTACGAGCTATGAGAGCACCTATGTGGCTGACACACCAAAGGGGTTTGTGTGTAGAGGCATCTATGTTACTGACTGTCTAGAGGGGTATGTGCAGTACTCTATAGGGGCATCTATGTGGCTGACACTAGAGGGGTATGTGTGGAACTGTATAGATGCATCTAAGTGACACTCTGGGGAGGGAAGGGGGGGCATTTGAGCCAGTGTATAGAGGCATCTATGTGGCTGACACTGTAGGGAGGGCATTTGAGCCAGTGTATAGAGGCAACTTTGTAACTTACACTCTAAAGGGGTACCTATGTGGCCGACATTCTAGAGGGGGATGTGAGGCACTGTATAGGGGCATCTAAGTGACTGACAGGAGCGGCAATATTGGGGGTGGGGGGGGCATGTGCCCTATGGCACACACGTTGTGATGTCATTCTTTCAGTAGGGGGAGGGTCTTTCTCTCTTTTCCTCTTTTACGTGTTGTCGCCCCCCCCCCCCCCAAAAAAAAAGTAAAAGCGACACATGGAAACTACCGACATGCTGTCCACCATACATCATACCTCCCCCGACCAACCCAACCCTGCAGACTCCATCTACTACAAAGAGGGGACATTACAATCCGGGCAGACAACACATAAATCATTCCTACAACCTTTGAGAGCAACTTCTATTATGACTTTTTCTGAATCCACATTTTTCATCATGCAGAAAACATTTCTTTATAGAAAAATTCATTGACCTGACACCTCAACTTCACTAAATATTTCAGCTTGAAAAGAGGCGAAACTTCAGCAAAGTCAAGATAGCAATGATAGAAACTTTCCATTAGCTGCAATGGGCAGTCATAGGATTTAAGAGAAGTGTTTGCTCAGCAGAGAATTGCAGCGCTCATTACGGCGAGCCGCCTATAGCATCGGTATTGTGTTCCTATGAAGAAAGGAGACAGATCTGGACAGCTTTTATAAATTGACGTAGTAATGTAAACCTATTAAGCAGTCACGTATGCCTTTCATATCCAGCCACCAATTTATCTCTGCTAAAAGTCCCTTTGTTACTGAAGCTAAACACATAGACAGCCCTACACTTGTAGTGTATGTCATCCAGATGAATGGCGAGAAAGGTGTGTCTCCTCACTGATTAACCACAATACATGGGCATGGAGGCCCCACTTTGGGGCTAGGAATATAGTATGTGATAAATTATTATTAACATGTAAAATGTTCCTTTATCTTGTATCAAAGATTTATGATGTGTCCGCCCTTACGTTTCTGCAGATTTAGTTAAATACTCCACTTTCTTGTGATAAAATAAATCACTCTATTTTCATGACGTGCTAACAAAGCAGGCCGCAATTCACATCGCAGTCACCGGGTGGCCACATATAAACACATATAGCATAGACAACTCAAGAAGGTGTTGCAAAACCCTAGTATTTTTTTAAAGATCTCCGTAAAAATTATAGAAGCTGCCATTGACTTCTATGGGAAACTTTGCTGCAGTTACAGTCTGTACTAGGGCTTTTCAATAATTTTTGCAGATTACGGATCTGTAAAACTACGGACAGTGTATACAGCCCAATTAAAATCAATGAGCACTAAATTTGCCTGTAATTGCAGATACGCAATTACGGAGAAAAGTATGGAACGTGCGAATTTAGCCTTTGTAGCTGACACACACTACTGCAGAGGGGAATGGTGACACCCATTTATGTGTCATATATATATATATATATATATATATATATATATATATATATATATATACACACACATTTACAGGAGTAGTAACAGCTGCACAATGCAGACGTCTACAGGTGCCTATACACCTCAGAATAAATTCGGTCAAATCCAACGACTGTGATGGGTTCAGCTGTCTGAGGCACAGGTGTCAAACCTGCTTTGGCTGTCCAGACATGATGGGAATTGTAGTTTTGCAACAGCCGGAGGGCCGCAGGTTTGACGTCTAAGGTGTACGGCAGCCTCCCGACTCTGTACTAGCACTACTAGCTGCGACCACCTTAAGAAACGATGCTTGAAACATCATAAATTTTTACTAAGGCCTTATTCACACGTCCCGTAATTTACGGATCCGTATTTCCGTATCCGAGTTAGTGCACATTGATGTCTATGGGGCAGTAGATGAAACGGACGAAAATCAATGGCGAAAAAAAAAAGGACGTGTCCTAGTGCAAACCCAGATTTTTTTACGGATCCTCTCATTGAAATTAATTGTTTACGGATTGCAACATGTTTGGCATCCGTATTTCTGTATTCCCGTAAAAAATAACGGATGACTCATAGGTCACAGGGTTCTGTTTCTAAGCAACCACAGGCTGACAAGCAATCATGTGACTTATTTTAGGGGTTGGGCAAACTGGTGCTATTTTTTTTTAACCTACTCAACTTTATTAACTTGTAGAAAGCAGTCAGTAGTAAAAACGGATTTAAGGAAATACGGATGCAATATGGATGTACTACAGATGTCCAATCCGTAATTTTTAGCGGGTTGTTTCAGGACTAGAAAATATTACTGAACGTGTGAATAACTAATGGGTTACGAATAGAGATGATCGAATGTCAGGATTTTTCAGGTTCGATCGAACTCGAACCTTCATCATTTGATTCCTGATGTCTTCCCTTTTCGTGGGTACCGCCTGAAAAAAAACAGGAATACAACCTATTACCTAGGCTGTATCACCTTCCCCATCGGGAATCAAATGATGAAGGTTCGAGTTCGATCGAACCTGAAAAATCCTGATGTTCGATCATCTCTAGTTACCAATAGTCCAGTCCCTTTTGTGATCCATGCAAAAAGCCCTTATTAGAACATCAACTTTCAATATGTATAGGTAATATAGTCCTACACGCTGTCCGAAGTTTTAAAATGCGTCACTAAGCACTAAGAGTTGGCCCATTTTCTCCCTGAAGTACTCAGTCCAACAGCAGCAGAAAGGTTAAATGCTCCCGTGCCAGTGTTTAAATCCCGCACTAAAAAGGCATAGTATACACAAAAATGCAACAAAGAAGTAATCACCTGTAACTAGCTTTTATTCTCCGCACGGTCAACAGGGCAACAAAGACGTGTTAACAGCTCCACAATAGTGAAATTAGCTAATGTAGAGCAAGGAGAATACAAATGTCTGGAAAAACATATATAGGCAAAGATTAAAAAAAAAAAAAAAGACTAAGAAGAACGCCCAGGTGAACTTTCTGCACTCCGAGGAGTCTTTTTTTTTTTTTTTTCTCCAAGTAATCCATCTTAATGTCAGCAAATTGCTTACTAATGTGTTGACTTATTGCAATCTTGAAAAGTTAAATGAAAAGGCCTGGAATTTACTGCACATCAATGAGTCAGTGATAAGCCATTACAGGGTTAATACGCCTCTGCCTGCTCCGCTGCTTGGAGCTGACAGCAGAATGTTTGCCCCCGTCCTGGTCAGGCCAATAAGTAAACCCCATGACCGGCCCAGTGTTTGGTGAGACTTAAATTAAAGCGTTTGGGGAAATCTCATAGCAGGAGAGACAAATCCTACAGCCTTCCATGTTATTTCACAGCCAAAGTAGCTCCTTATAAAGAGCAGGGACTGGCATTAAATCCTGCTCCAGATAATGTAATGCATATGAAAAAGATTTACTGCTCCCCGTAAAATGAGCTGCTTCAATTAAACGGCTTATGCAAGCACGGTTTATAGGTAAGGATCAAAGCGGCTGGCGACTGCACCGGCTACATTCTAGGGAACAGTTTGCTTTCTGTACACACAGATTGTGGATATTGACATAAATGAGATAGTTGCTGTGACCTTTTAGGGACTCTTAGATCTTAGTAAAACTACTGTGGCTCTGTCAGACGTGTAATAAACATATCATTCTCAGTTCATGTCCTGGACACAATCAACAGAAACATGGTAACCCAGAAACTGGTACAAGACTATGGTTCACCTCCCGTATCCCCAGCTCGAAAACAAGACGTTTACACCGTTTTTCAAATAAGGAATACAATTTAAAGAGGATTTTTTTTCCTTTAAAATAAACTGGTGTCAGAAAGTTATATAGATTTATAATTTACTTCTATTTAAAACTCTCAATCCTTATCAGCTGCTGTATGTTCTGCAGGAAGTGGTGTATTCTTTTCAGTCTGACACACTGCTCTCTGCTGCCACCACTGTCCATGTCAGGAACTGTCCAGAGCAGAAGAGGTTTTCTATGGGGATTTGCTACTGCTCATGACAATTCCCTTCATGAACAGAGGTGGCAGCAGAGAGCACCGTTTCACGTTTAACTTTCTGACATCAGTTCATTTGAAAGAGAAAATTTTGCCCCTTTGAGAAAGGATGTTTTTCATGTTGTCAATCAACCATAACTTTAAAGCCATTAAAACCTTAAAGAGAATCTGTCAGTAGGTTTATGGTGTGCTATCTCAGGGTAGCCTAAACTAGTGACAGAGAAGCTGAAAAGAATGGTGTATCACTTATATTGTTCTGTGCAGCTGATTCAGAGATATCCTCCTGAATAACATGGGCAATAAGTAGTCCTCTACATTATGTGCATGAGCTCGGAAGTCCTCAATATTCATAAGCAGAAAACTCCGCCCACCAGCTGCTGATTGGCAGTTATCTATCCATGCTGTCTATAGGCAGTCACTTGTCAATCAGCAGCTGGAGGACGGGGGGAGGGGTGTGGCAAAAATCCTATTCTCCTGCATATTAGGAGAACGGCTGAACAAAATTATGTAAGTAATACACCGATCTGTTCAGCATTTCTGTCACTAGTTTATACTGCCCTCATTTAAGGCAGCATAAACCTAGTGACAGATTTCCTTTAATATTGTGAAGGTCCCTCTCTTGGAGCCAAAACAGCTAGGAGCAGTCAAGGCCTGGACACCACAAGAAGGTATTCAGGGCCGGCGTCAGCACCTGGCTGACTAGGGCAAATGCCGGGGCCCACAGCTCCTCTAGGGGCCCAGTCCCGTTTGTTACTACATTTTTTGTTAGTAAAAAAAGAAAAAAAAGTGTAGTAACAGAGGGGACTGGGCCCCTAGAGGCCACATGTGACAGTTAGGGGCCCACCGATCCATACTGGGGTCCCCGGGCACCTGTCTTCCTTCACAAATCTTCCCTACAGCCGAGTAGGAAAGGACCTTTGAGTGTGAAGGACCTTTGATGATGTCACGGGTCATGTGATCGGACACCTGACCTGATAGAGGGCAGCACGGTAGGCTCTGCAAACTAATAGTGTTCTGTATGTGCTGGTGCTTCTAGTTGTTTTGTGTATAGAGGTCCTGCTGTAATATATATATCTATTACAGCAGGATATATATATATATTACAGCAGGACCTCTATACATAAAACAACTAGATATCTGTATCTATCTATCTATCAGCTATCTATCTATCTATCTATCTATCTATTATCTATCTTCTATCTTCTCTCTCTATCTATCATATGAACATGGTGAGACCTCTAGTTCTCCTATATACAGGTCCTGCAGTGATATGCAGTGTGTGTGTGTGTGTATATATATATATATATATATATATATATATATATATATATATATATACACTGTATATCACTGCAGGACCTGTATATAGGAGAACTATAGGTCTCACCATGTTCATATAATATATATATATATATCATGCTGGTGCTGCTAGCTCTCCTGTATACAGCTCCTGCTCTGTGTGTGTGTATGTATATATATATATATACACACACACACACACACACACACACACACAGCAGGAGCTGTATACAGGAGAACTAGCAGCACCAGCATGATATACACATATATATAATCCTGTGACTGGGTCTGACTCCTCCAGAGTCCTGACTACCACAGAGATTAGGAGATACAGGAGGAGGCTGATATGCAGCAGCCGCATGTTTCTTTTGCTGCAAATCTTTCCTCGCCTGTCTCTCCATGATTTGCTCCTCAAAGGGGCCCGCCGAGGCTCTGTCGCCCAAGGGCCCACAAAAAGCTGGAGCCGGCCCTGAAGGTATTTGGCACTAAAATGGTGTCCATGTGGTATCTGCCCCCAAGATGTTAGCAATTGATGCTTTAAAATCTCTACAGTGTGATATGTGACCTCCATGGATCTGACGTGTTTATTAGCACATCCACCAAAGCCCATGGCCTACCTAATGTTATCCCTACAGTGAAGCATGGTGGTGGCAGCATCATACTGTGCAGGTGTTTTTGAGCAGCAGGGGAAAGAAGATTGATCAGGGTTTGGGAAAAGCTGAATGGAGCAAAGTACAAAGATATTCTGAATAAAAACCTGATCTGGAGTTCTATGGTCCTGGGACTGGGCCAAAGGTCCAGCAAAGGTTCCAACTATGACCCTAAGGACACAGCCAAGACAGGAGCAGCGTAGAGACAACTCTGTGAATGTCATTGAGTGCAGCAAGAACTCCCCATTCAGATTGACAGGGCTTAAAGGAGACTTGTCACCCCCGTGCTGGGGTGACAGGCTCCCGACCCCAGCTAGATGCCCTTATACAGACCTCATCTGGCCAAGTCCCGCTCCCGGAGCCGGTCTCGGGACGGAGATATCCCGGCTGCAGATATGAGTCCGGCTCCATTCATTCTCTATGGACGCCGGACCTATCTCCAGAGCGCGCGCCCCGGCTTCTGACCGGGATACCTCCATCCCGGGACCGGCTCCGGGAGCGGGACTCGGCGAGATGAGGTCAGTATAAGGGGATCTAGCTGGGGGTCGGGAGCCTGTCACCCCTGGTAAGGGGGCGGGGGGGGGGGGGAGGGGTGACAGGTCCTCTTTAAGAGGATCTGCAGAGAAGGATGACAGAAAGCCCTACAATCCAGGGGAGCAAAAATTGTGGAATCATATTCAAGATGACTAGAGGCTGTAATCCCTGCCAAAGGTCATTTTACTAAATACAGTGTACTTTTCTTTTAAATAAATTAGCAAAGATTTCTAACATTAAGTTTCTACTTTGTCTCTACGGGGAATTGAGAGCAAAATTATGCGAGAAACTTGACTTTATTTTTAGCACAAGGTGATAACATAATAACAAAAACAGTAAAAACGTTAAAGGGGTTGGCCACTTTATAGTAAAATAGGTCAGTACAAAGTATTAGTAAGTGTACTCACTGTATATACTGACAGCAGCTCCCTGTGTATCTCATAGAGCTAATATCAGACTCCCCTTCACCAGGCTGGGCTGCCCTGCTCTGTTTTGTTTCAGTCCACAAAATGGCCGACATGGAGGAGCATGTGACCAGGCCCTGTCCCCTGTGTTCTCCATAGACATATACAGGCTCAGTGGTGGACACAGAGGGGCGGGGCCTGGTCACATGCTCCTCCATGTCAGCCATCTTATGGACGAAAACACCACAGAGCAGGGCAGCCCAGCCTGGAGGAGGGGAGTCTGATATTAGCTCTATGAGGTACACAGGGAGCTGCTGTCAGTATATACAGTGAGTACACTTACTAATACTGTACACTGAGCAATTTTACTATAAAGTGGCCTACCCCTTTAATGGGTCTGAATGCATTTTACACACACACACACACACACACACACACACACCCGTTGTGCCTTTGAAGTGTAGCTTGGGATTCTGTGGTCCCTAATAAATATCTCAATGAGAACAATTCGCATGTATACACCTACAGCGCTACAGTTTATCTATGGAGTGAATGCGTTGTATCTATTTGTGTACATAAAAGGGCTCCAGATAGGGTTAATGCTGATAGTGTACAAGATTGTATTGTGCTAGATAAGAAGTGTGCACTAATTGTGGTGTAGCTAGATATAATGGATAGCTGTCTATGTATTATATCTAGCTACCCCACAATTAGTGCACACTTCTTATCTAGCACAATACAATATTGTACACTATCAGCATTAACCCTATCGGGAGCCCTTTTATGTACACAAATAGATACAACGCATTCACTCCATAGATAAACTGTAGCGCTATAAGTGTATACATGAGAATTGTTCATATATACATATATATAATATTATAACAATAACCCTGTATTCCCTAAATCCCACACATAGTGTACATTGCGACAGGCTCTCTACTCTCTAAGTGGCCCATTCAGAGAACACAGGCTGACATAAAATTGTCTAAAAGGCAGCAGCCGCCTTAAGGCCCTATTACACGGAACGATAATTGGCTGTATTCGGCCGATAATCATCTTGTGTAATAGAGGGCAACGATCAGCCGCCATGAACGATGTCGACTGATTGTTGCTGTCATTTGTCTTTCAACATGTTGAAAGACAAACGACCAATATAGCAGCGATCTGCTGCAGACGCTCTGTGCAATATGAGCAGCGGCAGCAAACCACCGCTATCCTCTGAGGGTTGCCCGGACAATCCAGCGATCATCCGGGGAGCTCCCCGCAGCGCCCCCTGTAATCACCCGCTCGCAGCCGGCATGTGGAATAGCGGTGGCAGCGAGTGGGAAAAGAGGAGCAAAGAGCGCTGACAGCTCCTCTATGTCGCCCCGTGTAATAGGGTCTTTACTCCAACAACCACATGGCTTCCTATGTGTGCAGGCAGGTTTCTGGACATATAAAGCATACAGAGCACATATATGTTAATCACGTTGTATCCTCTACTGATCCAGGTTTAATATCCCATTCTTCTAGAACATGTGACAGTACAGGGTCTATGAACACAGAAAAGCTATAATAATGACATCATCCTAAGAGAATACATAGCACACAGCCAAATGGGCACACCACTGTAATGTGAAGACTTTCATTCCTTCTCTCTTACAACATAATAGACCTATTAGCATGACAGACATTTTATAGGGACTGAAGATTTGTAGCCGACCTATTGAAATGCAGGAGAAGTAAACTCTGATACCCCATTGCTTCCTACCTCCAAGGTCATGCGTCACTACAGTTTAATAGGATAAATGGGTACCTTCTCTTCAAAGAACTTCTTCCGTAACCTGGGGTCTTTGGGAGGTGTTGTTTGACGGAAGTGTCTGTACCATTTCCGCACTATGTATCCTCTCCAACAAGCCTGTATCCTAAGGAAGAAAATGAAGAGGCCTGGAAATTTTGATGAAAAGATGATTCCATTAGAACAACCCCCATAACCCTTATTACATGTAGACATCTTAAGGGGGATTCCTTTATTCAGGACCCTCTATAGTAGCAAGAATGGAGAGTCACAACAAAGAGAGTCTCCAGTAGAAGCTGCTGCTGTAGACAAATGTTAAGGCCTCCCGCAGCTATCCTAGGTGGGCCTAAGACTATTATTTGGGTAGCAGGTTCTTATTTACAGATGGTGCTGTCCATTTTGGGAGAGCTGCCTATAGGTGGCACTGGAGAGACAGTTATCTTCCTTATGGGGGGCAGCTAATTTGCATACCATTTCCCAGAATGCACTGCCTGTAAAGATTCCATATGCCATCTGGCAATCCCTAAGGAAAACCAGTGCCTTCCAAGCAGTGGATACTTTACAAAAGTGGATCCTAGTGGCCATATCCAGATGTATGACAAAATAATAAAGTTCAGGAACCATCTGACTCCCAAAGAGATGAATGGGATCCCTTGAAGGATCTCTTGCTTTACCCTATTAAAAAAAAATGCATGTCGTAAAAATCTAAATGATAACACTAATGGGAACACTGCGTTACCTGGTGGCACATTTTACTCTGAACAGCTGAGCCGCGTCATGTATTACTCTGGTCTGATACTGATTCCGTCTACACATCGGGCATGTTTTTCGTCCAGTGAATTTCTCATACGCTTCCAAACATGTCTGCAGAGAGAGAGTGTATATAAAGTGAAGTCCTATAGAGAATTATTCCTTAAAGACCCTACTACATGTGGCTTAAAAGACCGATAATAATTGCCCCGTGTTATATACCCAGTGATCAGCTGACGAAGAGCAATCACATGCTGTGTAATAAAGGATGTGCGATCAACCATAGTAAAGAGCTATACGAATGATCCAGGGGATCCTCTGTGCAGCCCTGTGATAGGCTTGATAAATTAGCATCGGCCTAATGGACACCAGCTAAGGAGCCTTCCACTTACCAGTAACTTTCACTAGCAATAGCCTCTCCACATGTCTCATATATTGCACTCAGACATCTGGGACATCATCTAACAGACTATAAAGATCCTGGATTTTGGGGTTGTCTACACTGGTCATGGCATGGTCAGGAATATCATGAATGCAATAATTCATCTTAAATCATCCACTTACCCTGTGAAATACATGAGAACACGAAAGCAGAACCTGCAAAACAAGCAGCGCAGACGGTTATTATACAGCATAGACCACAATAGATCACTATGAATTACAGCTAAATGTAAATGTATCCCCTTACGACCCTACACTTGGCATATACTCCAAAAGACGCTCCTGATGTATACGCCAAACACATTGACGGGACACCATTTACCCAACAGAGCTCAAAACTGTGTCTTTCTTGTCTCTATATGGGTTGTGGAACAGTGTAGTACACTGGTGTCAAACTCAGGCCCTCCATCTGTTACACAACTACAATTCCCATCATGCCTGGACAGCCAAATCTTTAGCAGAGTTTGAAACCATGGTGTAGTAGATTAAAGAGGATGTACCATCAGGAAGATCCTCTTTAACATGATCCACGTTCCCGTGTACAGCGCCGTTCTATTCACGGGTACTGGGCTGGGCTGAAGCACTGGAGGCGGGCTGGGCTGCCCCCAGTGGGAGGAAACCCTCACCCCTCTATGACACGGCTCCATTGATTCTATAGGAGCCGCATCATAGAGGGGAGGGAATTCCCTCCCACTGGGGGCAGGCCGGCCCGTCTCCAGTGCTTTAGCCCCAGCCCATGCCACCGTCTTCACCGTGACGGCGCAGTTCTATCCGTGGGTCATGTGAAAGAGGATGTTCCTGATGGTACATCCTCTTCAAAGCATTCCAAACAGGGGAATTCAGTAAAAAAAAAAAAAAAAAAAAAAAAGGATAGGTTACAGCCTTCCATGTAATATATAGGGGAAGACTCTCCTGATGTATACTTCCAATGTAGGCAAACTTGAGATGAACATAGCCTTAAAGAGTACCTGTCATAAATGTACAAAGGTTTTGACTGGGACAGGAAAACAAACCAGGAGAAATATGCGGTAGTCCATTTCATCTCCATCATTTCCATCGAGGCGGCTCCATTATAAGCCTATGGGGCTGCCTGGAAGGAGGTAATAGACAGCGGTAAGTTCTCGCCGCTCGTTCTCGTCATTGGTAAGCCCCTCACCGATCAAAACCTTTTACAGGTCCCTGTGACATGTCAAAAATTTTTGATAACAGGTTCCTGCAACCTAAAAAATATTAGATGGTACACCCAGGGGCGCCGCAATCATGAGGCGACCTGAATCGTCTGCCTCAGGCGGCGCCACTAGCTGTCACCATGGGGGCGGCATTCAGTGGCAGATTATAATATGAGCGGTTCGGCGGCCGCCCACATTATAATCCGCCACTGACTGTACCATGTACTGGAGCCCCCCCGCCCCCGGGCAGTATCTGTAATGAGATGCTGTGAGCGGGGGGGACTGTATTCATAAGCGCCGTGCTGTACTAAATCAGCCGCGCCGTGCTGATACTACAGTGCGGCGCTTATGAATACAGTCCCCCCCGCTCCCAGCATCTCATTACAGATACTGCCCGGGGGCGGGGGGGGGGCTCCAGTACATGCATTCCACGTCCGTGATCCGTCAGGATCACGGAACGTGGGAATGCAGCCTTTAGTCCCCCGGGTGATGCGCGGCTGCCCGGGGTGTCCCATCCTGTCTCCGGCAGCGCGCGCATCAGAGAGCTCCCCGTGCGCCGGAAGTCACAGCCACAGGCGCATGGGGAGATCTGTGATGCGCGCGCTGCCGGGGACAGGACGGGACACCTCCGGCAGCCGCGCATCACCCGGGACAAGACCAGAGAGGCTCGACGGGGGAACGGAGGGCAGGTGAGTTGTGTTCTGTTTTTTGTTTTATCTGCTGTGCAGGGGGGGAAAGAGGGGGACGATCTATAAGGGGAAACCATCTATAAGGGAGGGGGAGAGGGAAGAGGGGGACTATCTATAGGGGGGAGAAGGGGACCATCTATAAGGGAGGGGGGAAAGAGGGGGACCATCTATAAGGGGGGGGGACGATCTATAAGGGAGGGGGAGAGGGAAGGGGGGGAAAGAGGGGGACCATCTATAAGGGGGGGGGGGACGATCTATAAGGGAGGGGGAGAGGGAAGAGGGGGACTATCTATAGGGGGGAGAAGGGGACCATCTATAAGGGAGGGGGGAAAGAGGGGGACCATCTATAAGGGGGGGGGACGATCTATAAGGGAGGGGGAGAGGGAAGAGGGGGACTATCTATAGGGGGGGGAAGGGGACCATCTATAAGGGAGGGGGGAAAGAGGGGGACCATCTATAAGGGAGGGGGACGATCTATAAGGGGGGGGGACCATCTATAAGGGAGAGGGAAGAGGGGGACCATCTATAGGGGGGGGGAAGGGGACCATCTATAAGGGAGGGGGGAAAGAGGGGGACCATCTATAAGGGGGGGCCATCTATAAGGGAGGGGGGAAAGAGGGGGACCATCTATAAGGGGGGGCCATCTATAAGGGGGGGGGCCATCTATAAGGGAGGGAAGAGGGGGACTATCTATAGGGGGGGGAAGGGGACCATCTATAAGGGAGGGGGGAAAGAGGGGGACCATCTATAAGGGAGGGGGACGATCTATAAGGGGGGGGGACCATCTATAAGGGAGGGGGAGAGGGAAGAGGGGGACCATCTATAGGGGGGGAAGGGGACCATCTATAAGGGAGGGGGGAAAGAGGGGGACCATCTATAAGGGAGGGGGGGAAAGAGGGGGACCATCTATAAGGGGGGGCCATCTATAAGGGAGGGGGGAAAGAGGGGGACCATCTATAAGGGGGGGACCATCTATAAGGGAGGGGGACCGTCTATAAGGGGGGGGAAGAGGGGGACCATGTATAAGGGGGGGAGGGTGACCATCTATAAGGGAGGGGGAGAGGGAAGAGGGGGACCATCTATAAGGGAGGGGGGAGAGGGGGACCATGTATAAGGGGGGGAGGGGGACCATCTATAAGGGGGGGAAGAGGGGGACCATCTATAAGGGGGGGAAGAGGGGGACCATCTATAAGGGGGGAAGAGGGGGACCATCTCCTAAAAGATCAGCACCCTCCTCTCCTGACATCCTCTGTGCTGCTGGGACTTCTCCTATAGGATTAGCACCCTCCTCTCCTGACATCCTCTGTGCTGCTGGGACCTCTCCTATAGGATTAGCACCCTCATCTCCTGACATCCTCTGTGCTGCTGGGACCTCTCCTATAAAGTCAGCCCCCTCCTCTCCTGACATCCTCTGTGCAACAAGGGACCAAACATTATGTTTATTGGGGACAGCAGTGGGGGGGGCAGTAGTGGATTATAATGTGGGCGGATTGACGGGGGGGGGGCGTCATTCTATAGTTCGCCTCGGGCAGCAGAGAGGCTAGAATCACCCCTGGGTACACCCATTAAATAGCTTAGAATTCCCTAAAACTTAGGATGCAAACTACATAATCATAAAGAATGAGACCACAGCGGGCCCTCAGTGACTCCCTGGTATGGTTAGTATAGATGCCTGATAGTGGCCCCTTTAATTTTAATAATAGGAGTGAATCCGGTGATGGGAGTGATTATACAGTTAGAGGCTATGTTCACATTCTGTAAGAGACCGGCCGTTCTGTGACCCGGCCGGTCTCTGAAAAGATCATCCCGGCTGGTACAGCGGTACCGGCCAGATGATCTTTAGCGCCGCAGAGTTCTGATGCGGACGCATCCGTGCGCGCCCGCATCAGAACTCCTCACTGCACACTATGGAGCGTGTGGCCGGAGCCGCTCACTCCACAGTGTGCACTGACATGGTTTTCTATGGCTGCTATTCAATGAATAGCGGCCACAGAAAACTGACATGTCACTTGTTTGCGGCGCCGCTAGGGATCCCGGCCGGAGCCTATACCATGTGTATACGCTCCGGCCGGGATCCCATAGACAGCAAGGTAACATATAATTTCTTAATAATCACGGCCGTTGTTGCAATGTACAACAACAGACATAGTTTTACGAAAATATACGTAGTGTGAACATAGTCAGAGGGTGTATACCAGGCACACACCCCCCCCCCCACTGTAAAACATCAACCCCCGATACGCCCATCAACTGACATTCACCATTATTAAAATTAAGGCCACGCCCATCTGACTATTAACTAAATTGTCAGACCAACTATAAGCCATTGTGACAGGACATAAGTACTGTACCTGTGGGTGGAGTTTAAACTCTTCTTTACATATAACACATGGCTGCAGAGAGTCGCCTTGCTCGATAGAGCGCTGTTTTACTTTAAACCACTCGTCTCTGGATAGCGGCATCGCCGGAGCCTCGACAATCCCAAGTCTCTGAGCTTCAACCAAAGACACAAAGTTATTATAGTCGGTTGTGTGAAGGGGCATCTTATTGGGGGTATTAGTGTCAGTATATGCTCTTGTTAATAGTACCTACCTAAAAGCTATAATAAAAGGCGATGAGCTGTTTGTTGTCCTGCCTTATATATATATAACTCTTAATGTGTGCAGACATGGCAGGAACCTGCTAAGACACCTAATGGATTTTATTTGTCTTGGCTAACCCCGCGTGTAGAGCCGACGCTCTAGTAATTATTTTTATGCCTTTACCACTGACACCTTTAGTGACTGACTAGTAATGACAGCTACATGGTGTAAAGAATACATCTAGAGGGCAATTCTCCCGAGTCTTCTTTTGTCCTGTCAATCATTACAATGGGTAAAGACATCATACCCGTAATCAATCAGTCACATGGAGAGCGCTATGAATTGAGTCATTCAGGGAAAGAAACCATTGCTTCTCTGGCTCACAGCAAATCCAAAGACTAACTTAAGCCACTGTAGGAGATTAATCAATGTCAGAGGCTGTCTATTACTGGGCTGAATTATATACATGAAAGCCATACAGCACCGATGATGAATGAAGAGCGTCAGGCTGGAGCGCACTCCGCTGCCATGTTAGGGGATTAGACGGCTCTACTACTACGGAGGACACACAATGATAGCCGAGCCATCTTGTATCTCACTGGGGTTTTATCATCATGCAGCAGTCAAAGTCGATTAGTAGAATAACTTTTCTCATCTAAATTTACCTAGATTAGAATGTTACCGTAAGCACATCCCAATGTAATGCCTTACATATGCCTGTGTGATCCTGATATAGTGCAAACAAGTTAAAGCATCACTGTCACACAGTCATTTCAAAAGCTTTGATCATTCAGGGTCTCAGTGATGAGACCCTGACTGATGGCTGGATGGAGCTGGGAGAAGCCTGCGGTGGGGTGCCTCACTCCCTGGCTCACTGCAGGAGTATGAGAAGGATGTAGAAACTGTATCTTCTGGTCATCACACATCAATGTAAAGCCAGCGCTCTGCTATTTTTATAATCTGGCCCTTCTGTAGCACCCACTGATGTGAAAAGAGAAGTCCTTGTCAAAGGGGCGTGTCTATACGCATACTCTATCAGCTCTGATTGGACAGCACCAGAGTGGATAGAGACACACCCCAACTAGCAGCATTCCCTTGTCAATTTATTCATACATTTCTGGGAGGAATAATGGAGGAACACAATGCAGATTTCTAATAAAAGATGCTCCAGAATTGTCACTGCATGAAGAAGGCAAGCATTTCCTCCAATAGGTCAGGACAGGTGACACAGGTCCAGTTTATAGTTCGATTGGCATTTTACAGAAGGGAAAAACCCATTGGCAGCAGTCACACCGGTGACACTGGGTGTGGTATTAATCCTTATTTTTTTTCCATAATCATCACCTTTAAGTCACTGTATATGAATGGTATGTTAAGAAATAACCGACCCTGTAAATGGTTTTAAAAAAATACTTACCTGGCTGACTTACCTTCCTAAGCACAATGCCATCTGCAATGCAGTGCATGTTGCTCTGTTGCTGCCAGCCCTGATGCTAGTAGGACTTGTTGGCCGATCAGCGAGCAGAGGCACTGGGCCAGTCACACTTAGGGTTGTATTGGCCCAACATGGCGTAAATGAGCACCGATCAGCAATTGCAGTGCCTTTACACGGCATAATAATCAAGCGTCCGAGCCCTACGAAAACTGACAGCATAGATATGCATATATCCGTACTGTCAGTATCCAGATCACACATGCAGTGCATACATACCTTCTGTGCTGCTGTGTGATCCGGCATCCTCTCTGGCTCATCTAGTCAGGTGGTCCCGACCCTTGTTTGACGATTCCGCAATTACGTGACCTCCTGGCATTGTCTGCCGATTCTGCTACTACGTACGTACCCTTCTAGGTATTGACCTGGCTAGTGTGACTAGTCTTCTCTCGTTTAATGCACTTGGCAAGGGACCTTCACCATGGCTGGGGGTGTCCTTATCTGGTTGAGTGGTCAAAATCAGCAGGGACAGGGCTGTGAGTGCAGAATACAGTAGCCTCTCCCTTCCCCTGTCATTACAGTTACTCTTCAAATATCTACTGAGCTTATGTAGTTTACAATAGATGAAGACATCTGTATCTGCAAACATCTGCCCCGGCAGGAACAGGTTTAATGCCCAATTTCCTTTTGTCACTTTGTCAGGAGTAATTAAGATGTCATCATTGTTCGGAAAGTTACAGGAACAACGTGAAACACTGAAACTTTACTTACAAAGTATTTCTATGGGACAGAAGTGAAACGCTTATGTTAAGGTTGATTGGATCTCTTGTAATCTTGTGACATTATCATGTTATTAGGGAAAAGCTTTTCCTTTTCACTGTGGGGGATTTACCAGTGTTAATAGTAATAAAACTCACATAATAGGCAGCGGCAGAACAAACGCTTCTAATATATATATATATATATATATATATATATATATAGGAAGAGCTCGCAGTTTTTAAGAATTGTAACTTGGATAAAGAGCATTGCTTTGGTTAAAAGTGTACCTGTCATTTTTTTTTTTTTGGCAGAAATCAATAATACGGGTGATTTTAAGAAACTTTGTAATTGGGTTTATTAGCCGAAAAATGCATTTTTATCATGAAGCCTGTCTTCATTGTTCTCTATGGAGAGGGGAGAGAAGGAGGGAGAAGAGGCACCAAAACAGGACAACAAAGAGTTAATTTACAGCTACATCACCAGGCTATCTCCTCTGACAGTTAGCACTAACCTCTCTGACCTCTGAATACGGCTTTCACACAGTTCCCGCTGTGTAATCCTTTGTTCTCTGCTCTCTGCTGTGGACTAATCTCCCTCCTCCCCCTCCCCTTTCCATAACACAGACAGGGTCCGACTGATGTAAAACAGTCAAGATTTCCTGATAATAAACAGTGGATGACAGAAAGGAGGGAGGGGGGCACCTGGGGAAAGGCTTTTTGAATGCAGATAATGGCATATTTGCCTAATAAATCCAATTACAAAGTTTCTTAAAATCGCCTGTACTGTTGATTTCTGCAAAAAAAATTTAACCGACAGTGACACTTTTAGAGCTCCCTGGGTGGGAGTGGGTGAGGAGCATGGTCTTTATAGATGGTCTACAGCACTGTACTCTGACCCAGGAAGTCTCCCTCACCTTCCAAATCATGGCAGATCCACTTTAGGCTGGGGCTTGCATCAGGGGACAGGACTGTGGAGGTAATCTCTCCATAGATGTAACCCCTTTCTTCCCGGACAGAGAGTGCTGCATGTATGTGTCCACATCTGCCCTGCTCATTACTCCCTGCAGTCTGTCAGCCCTTGAATTTCCCATCCTCTCCATTCCTGCTATAATGTGCCTGCACTTACACTCAGCCATTCACACTGCTGTATAGAGAAATTTCTGTCTCTGTCCTCCTGCACAGCTGTGATTCTCACTTCCTGATTGGTCCATGCCGAGCACACACCCCTTCCCCATTGCTGTGATGTGACCACACAAACCTTTGACAGCAGCCCTGCTTCTCCATTCTAGCCTGTTGTACTACACTACTGCATTATGGGGATCTGCAGCTCCACCCTGTATCTACTAACTGTTGCTGTGTTATTAGGTTTATGCCATTACTTTACATTATACTCCATATGCTGACTGCTATACTGTACAGTAACTGATAATATCACATATTTCTGAATGTTTGTTTCTACTGTTTTACATGTTATTCAGAATAAAAAAATAATTATTTTTGGGGTGTGGAACCAATTGTCTGCATTTCAGTGATTTCTTATGGGAAAATTTGCTTTAGTTGAAGAGTGGATTTGGATTACAAGCGCGGTCCCGGAACGATTTAGGCTTGTAATCCAAGGCACCGCTGTATATCTCTCACACATTTACATATAAACTATCTACTATAATATAAGGCTGGGCCTAAATCAATATCACGGTTAATCACACATGTAGCTGCAGTAACGATAATTGAATAATAATTATTACCCGCCCCTTTTGCAAACCACACCAACTTGGCTGTGCCAAACTGGTAATATTTTGTTTCAAAAAAGTTAAAAAAAAAAAAAAAAAAGTAACTCAATGAGCAGCTGTGCCATTAAGTCTATTGTCATTATTACGTATATACAGGTATACAGCCACTACAGGACGTAAATTCAGTTATGTACACACTAGAGGACGTGTATACACAGGTATACAGCCACTACAGGACGTGTATACATAGGTATACAGCCACTACAGGACATGAATGCAGTTATGTACACACTACAGGACGTATATACACAGGTATACTGCCACTACAGGACGTGAATGCAGTTATGTACACACTACAGGACGTATATACACAGGTATACTGCCAATACAGGACGTGAATGCAGTTATGTACACACTACAGGAAGTATATAAGCAGGTATACAGCCACTACAGGACGTGAATGCAGTTATAAACACACTACAGGACATGTATACACAGGTATACTGCCACTACAGGACGTAAATGCAGTTATGTACACACTACAGGACGTGTATACACAGGTATACTGCCACTACAGGACGTGTATACACAGGTATACTGCCACTACAGGACGTGTATACACAGGTATACTGCCACTACAGGACGTGAATGCAGTTATGTACACACTACAGGAAGTATATAAGCAGGCAGGGCTCCAGACTAAAAAATTTACCTAGGAGCCATTGGCTCCTAACCTGAAAAATTTAGGCGCCAAATAGAATATTTGGTCGCCAACATTTTAAACCATGTAAAATTAATGTTATGTTACATGGGACTTACTGTGTGCAGAGGCCACGGCAGCATCCTCCTCCTTTAGATCCTTTCTTTTCTTAGTTTGAAAATGTTCAACATGGAAACTTGCAACTTGACAACCATATACAGTCTGACTCAGTACTTCAGCCTCACTTGGCTAGCCTTTTAATGAGGCTTACTCTTCTGAACTTGAACTTAAAGGGAACCTGTCACCCCCGGTGACGGGGTGACAGGCTCCCAACCCCCCTATACTCACCTCATCGCGCCGGGTCCCGCTTCTGAAGATGGTCGGGTCACGGAGATCTCAGCCGCTGCAGCCCGGCGTGCGCTGAGAGATGAGTCCAACGCTCATAGAGAATGACGGGAGAGTCCAGCGCTCCTTCATTCTCTATGAGTGTTGGACTCATCTCTCGTGTGCGCGCCGGGCTGCAGCGGCTGAGATCTCCGTGACCTGACCACCTCCAGAAGTGGGACCCGGCGCGATGAGGTGAGTATAGGGGGTTCTAACGGGGGGTTGGGAGCCTGTCACCCCGTCACCGGGGGTGACAGGTTCCCTTTAAAAGCTTGCAACAGTCTATACATACTGAGCTAGACTTATGACTGCAGCCATAGTGACCCCCCACAAGATGTGTATATAGATAGATATATCTCTCACCTAGTGACTAATGCAAGTGACCCCCTACAATACAGACACCTGAGGGGCCCTGATAATAATAATTGTGCATATATCTATCTCCCAGTGTCTGCAGCCAGTTTGCCCTACACTTATAGATGGCCCCCTCCCCCCATTATAGATGCCCCCTCCTCCCCCCCATTATAGATGACCCCCTCTACCCCCATTATAGATGCCCCCTCCTCCCCCCCATTATAGATGCCCCCTCTCCCCCCCATTATAGATGCCCCCTCTTCTCCCCCCCTTATAGATACCCCCTCTTCTCCCCCCCTTATAGATACCCCTCCCCTTATAGATGACCCCCTCCTCCCCCCATTATAGATGCCCCCTCCTCCCCCCATTATAGATGCCCCCTCCTCCCCCCCATTATAGATGCCCCCTCCTCCGCCCCATTATAGATGCCCCCTCCTCCCCCCCATTATAGATGCCCTCTTCTCCCCCCCTTATAGATACCCCCTCCCCTTATAGCTAGCCCCCTCTCCCCCCCTTGAAGATGGCCCCTCTTCTCCCCCCATTATAGATGCCCCCCCTTCTCTTCCCCCCATTATAGATGCCCCCCCCCTTCCTCCTCTATGCTAAGCAGTATTTAAAAAAAAAACAAACACACAAACTCACCTGACAACCCGCTCCCCCGGCGATCCTCTTCTTCTTCGGACGCTGTCCCCAACTGATGCGCGGCTGCCGCGGGTGTCCCGTCCTATCCCCGGCAGCGCGGCGCGTCAGTGAGCTCCCTGTACGCCGCGGCTGTGACTTCTGACACAGGAAGCGTCTCTGACGTGCGCTTCCTGTGCCGGAAGTCAGGGCCCCAGGCAGCTCACTGATGCGCCGCGCTGCCGGGGATAGGACGGGACACCCCCGGCAGCCGCGCATCAGCCGGGGATACTTAAAGAGACAGCGCGCAGCCGCTGGGGCCAGTCGCAAATGGCGCCCAGATTAATAAATCTGGGCGCCATTTGCAAAATATCAGTCGCATTGGCGACCATTTTGGTCGCCATCTGGAGCCCTGGCAGGTATACTGCCACTACAGGACGTGTATACACAGGTATACTGCCACTACAGGACGTGTATACACAGGTATACTGCCACTACAGGACGTGTATACACAGGTATACTGCCACTACAGGACGTGTATACACAGGTATACTGCCACTACAGGACGTGAATGCAGTTATGTACACACTACAGGACGTGTATACACAGGTATACTGCCACTACAGGACGTAAATGCAGTTATGTACACACTACAGGACGTGTATACACAGGTATACTGCCACTACAGGACGTGAATGCAGTTATGTACACACTACAGGAAGTATATAAGCAGGTATACTGCCACTACAGGACGTGTATACACAGGTATACTGCCACTACAGGACGTGTATACACAGGTATACTGCCACTACAGGACGTGTATACACAGGTATACTGCCACTACAGGACGTGTATACACAGGTATACTGCCACTACAGGACGTGAATGCAGTTATAAACACACTACAGGACGTGTATACACAGGTATACTGCCACTACAGGACGTGAATGCAGTTATGAACACACTACAGGACGTGTATACACAGGTATACTGCCACTACAGGACGTGTATACATAGGTATACAGCCACTACAGGACGTGAATGCAGTTATAAACACACTACAGGACGTGTATACACAGGTATACTGCCACTACAGGACGTGAATGCAGTTATGAACACACTACAGGACGTGTATACACAGGTATACTGCCACTACAGGACGTGTATACATAGGTATACTGCCACTACAGGACGTGTATACACAGGTATACTGCCACTACAGGACGTGTATACACAGGTATACTGCCACTACAGGACGTGAATGCAGTTATAAACACACTACAGGACGTGTATACACAGGTATACTGCCACTACAGGACGTGTATACACAGGTATACTGCCACTACAGGACGTGTATACACAGGTATACTGCCACTACAGGACGTGTATACACAGGTATACTGCCACTACAGGACGTGTATACACAGTTATACTGCCACTACAGGACGTGAATGCAGTTATGAACACACTACAGGAAGTATATAAGCAGGTATACAGCCACTACAGGACGTGTATACACAGGTATACTGCCACTACAGGATGTGTATACACAGGTATGCAGCTATGTACACACTAGAGGACGTGTATACACGGCCAATGTAAAGTATGCCTGCGACGCTTGCATGAAACATGGTGTGAATGATCCCTAATATTATACATAAAGAAAAGTTAACAAACAGCAACTTGCCCAATGTTAACTTTGGACCAAATGGTTCAAGTACGTATTCTTCCTCTGTAGTATTGATGGCAGCTCTTTC
Source organism: Dendropsophus ebraccatus (assembly GCF_027789765.1). NCBI lineage: Eukaryota > Metazoa > Chordata > Amphibia > Anura > Hylidae > Dendropsophus > Dendropsophus ebraccatus. The sequence continues at coordinate 186,827,163 of NC_091455.1, read as the reverse complement.
GGTAGGTTTCCTCCTAATCCCGGTGTCAACAACAGGTTTGACCATTTTTCTGTTTACTGTTCGGGCTCCGGACTTGTTCATACTCCTGATTCCTCTACAAGGATCAGCCAAAGAGAGATGCTGAAGCTGGAGATTCTGTAAAATATGATCCTGTAAAGCTACAGTGGTCAGAATTACCGGATGATGACTTTTATCTTGATTCTAAAAAAATTAAAAATAATTAATTCAATTAAATAATACAATCTATACACATATAAGTAAAAAAAAATGGAAAAATGAAATACAGTAACTATTTTCATATATAATATTTAAAAAGGTTATCTGCTCAGGTAAAATACATGTTGTATCATCCCCCCTGTTGGAGACTAAGGGCCCTATTCCACAGTAACGATAATCGGCCGGATTGGCCCCATTTGGCCCGATTCGGCCGATTATCGTTTGGTGAAATAGAGAGAACGATCAGCCGATGATCGTGTCATCGGCTGATCGTTCATTTAGGGCCAGACCTAAAATCATCATTCCCCCACCGCGCATCGCTACGGTTGAATAGCAGTGCGCGGCGGGCGACCGACGACTTGACAGGCTGCAGCAGCATACATTACCTGTCCAGGCTTCTTCTCCGGGCTGTCTTCATCCCCGAGTCCCGCGCGCTCTATCTTCAGAATGGCCGGTCAGCTGACGGAGCGCTCAGCCACCGGCCATTCTGAAGATGGAGCGTGCGGGACCCGGGGAGGAAGACAGAGCGGAGGAGAAGACCTGACAGGTAATGTATGATGCTGCAAGGGCTGCAAGGACATCGGTAACAATGTCCTTGCAGCCCTCGCTCAACGATCATCGGGCCGTGGAATAGGTCCAGTAAACGAGCGGCGATCTAGCAGATCGACGCTCGTTTACATCATTGATCGGGCCCTCCTCGGCCCGTGGAATAGGACCCTAACAATTTGTTCCATACTTGTTATTATATTTTCAGTCTCCTTTCCTCAGTTTTGAGCTGCTGCTTCCTGCTGAAGACATAAAAAACTGTGTATAAACTGCTCTTTTCATCTCCCCCTACTCTCCTCTCCTTTCCGGAACGGCTTGTGTAAACAGCATCCCTGGTCGGCTATCTCTGCAATCTAATGTTGGGAAGCTTACAGTCACAGTTAGTCACCAGTACAGGGACACTACATGAGCCATCTTGGATAGGAGGGGGAATTCAGAACGGAGATGGAGAAAGCAGCTCACACACAGTTTTCTGTGTCTTAAGCAGAAAGCAGCAGCTCAGAACTGGGGTAGGGAGACTGAAAAGATAATAACAAGTATGAAACTAAGTCTCTGGGGGGGGGGGGATGATTCAACATATTTTTTTCCTGACTGGAATAGGCCTTTAAGGCCTAGTGAACCTATGAAAATATTGATACTCTAAATGACAAGAAGTGTTGTCACAGGAATACGAGCATGAGACGAGCCCACTCATATAAAGAATGGGAGATCTTCCTTCTTTGCGCTGAGAAGCCCAGAGATCTGGAGGATTTTAAAAGACTATAGACATACACATAAAGTTGAGTATGAAGGCAAATAGTATTATCCTGATTATTATCTCTAAAGGAGCCGGGAAAAGTAAGAAACTCTTCAACTCTTGTAAAAAAAATAGCAGACATAAAGCGCCACAAAGTGTCATCATTGTAAATGAATATTGACATGTGTGGGAGTGATTTTATTGTGAGATATACCTTTGAAGCTTTTGTTACATTGGAAACTGAAACAGATGCTCTGCTGGGCCTTGAACTTAGATGATGAGCCATTCCGAGTCCAAATGAGAAAAAGAGAACCTGCAAAAAAAAGACGAGATTACACAATGCAAACTTCCTTTGTACTACAGTCAATGATTAACAATATGTTTCCTATGCAATAAAACCCGAGAGCTAATTATAGTGCAAGAATACATGATAGGCGATAAGCGGGGCTGACACAGACCTCATACTGAGGGGTCTGCCAAAGGTGATGTCCACCACTCTGTATACGGACACTGTGCTGAATCCATCCTATTTGTAGAGGAGAGATCCAAAGATACAATTCTAACTTCATGCAGTCACCACTAGGGGGAGCTAGCTGCATACAGATTTATACAGCTAAGTCAGCAGAATTTAATAGAGCTAGGGGTATTCCCATCATACAAATCAGTTCATGGGAGTTGCAGTAATAGAGTGGAAAAGGCTTCTCTTTTTAGTCCCAGCCCCCTTTGGCTGATGCTTTCTGATGGGACTTGGTCAAGGAGATCCCATTTTGGATACATATCTAGGATCTGTGGATATGCCATACTTGCATACTTACCAATAGTACCGCTTAAGGTGGAACCATCCTACAAAGTGGGCCATGTCTATGCAAACCCTGCACATAAGAGGGTGTTCCCAGTCGGTTTTGGAGTAAATCTAATGCTGCGTTTACACGGAAAGATTATCGTTTGAATTTTCGTCATAACGATCACGTCTAAACGATAAACGGTTCGTGTATACACAGCGAACGATCAAGCGACGAGCGTGAAATCGTTCAACATGTTCTCAAATCTTCTTTGGTCGTTTGCTAAAAATTCGCAGATCGCTTCTTGTAAACATTCTTTCACAGATTCACCCTGTGTGTGAGATGGGCTTAAGCGATCTTAAAACGATTGCAATAACGATTTTTTAAACAATTTTTCACTTTGTCTAAACGCTGATCGTTATAAAAAAAAACTAAATGTTGCTTTAAAATCGTTAAACGATCGATTGGGCGAATTATCATTCCATGTAAACGTAGCAATAGAAGCTCCAATTCCGGCTTATTATATATTGGAAAGTAGTGTATGTCAACGATACCTTCCTGTTTGCATTAAGCTTACATTTTACATTCTAGAACAGGGGTAGAGAACCTTGGCTCTGTAGCTGTTACAAAACTACAACTCCCATCATGCCTGGACAGCCAAAGCTTTAGCTTTTGTTATCCAAGCATGATGGGAGTTGTAGTTTTATAACAGCTGAAGAGCCAAGGTTCCCTACCCCTGTTCTAGGGCAATATCGTAAAAATTGTCAATAAAGCTATTTTACCTGCTGACCTATCCATAAGATAGGCTATCATTGTGTGACTGTGAGGGTCTGACCAACCTGGGCATCAGAGGGTTGAACCCTGACCGATCACACACTGACAGCCTATGCTAAGGCCATACATTACATTGCTGGATTAACCTTCACTTATACTAAGCAACCCCTCGGACAGTCAGACAGCAAGTGAACTGACAAGTCTTCTCGGATGCCCCCAGGACTGTAATCTGGGAGATCTGCACACAGTGTATGCTGTATGACCTGCAATAACTCAAAAAGGGTGGAATTTTTCCATTAAAGGTTATTTGTAGTCCAAGCATTTCTTACAGCCTCAACCTCAATAATATAGTCCCGTCAGGTCCCCTACAAGAATGTCACCCCTTGCTTCACCCCCATTTATCTAATGCAGCACTACCTGTAGATAGTACTGCAGGCTGCAGCCAGCAAAAACAACAGATCCTGCTGTCAGCTCAATATCATGATACCATACGTATTGCTATATGATTATATATATATATATATATATATATATATATATATATATATATATATATATACAGTGGTGCCTTGGATTAGGAGCATAATTCGTTCCGGGGCCGTGCTTGTAATCCAAATCCACTCTTAAACCAAAGCAAATTTTCCCATAAGAAATCACTGATATGCAGACAATTGGTTCCACACCCCAAAAATAATGATTTATTATTCTGAATAACATGTAAAACAGATGAAACAAACATTCAGTAACAGCAGAATATGTGATATTATAAGTTACTGTACAGTAATGGAGATGGGAAACACAAGGGCGGACAGAGACTGCAGGGAGCATGAAGGACTGAGCAGTACAGATGTGGGCACAGTATAGCAGCGCTCTCTGTCCAGGGAGAGAGGGGTTACAGCTATGGAGAGATTACCTCCACAGCCCTGTCCCCTGATGTAAGCCCCAGCCTGAAGTGGATCTACGATGATTTGGAAGGTGAGGTAAGACTTCCTGGGTCAGAGTACAGTGCTGTAGATCCCGCTATGCAGACCATGCCCCTTCTCCACTCGCGCTCCAACACAGTACAGGGTGCTCTTAAACCAAAGCAATGCTCTTAAACCAAGTCACAATTTTGAAAAACTGAGCTCTTAAACCAAAACCAAGTTACTCTTAAACCAAGGTACCACTGTATATATATATTTTACTATAACAGTTAAAAACAGAAGAACAATAGAGATGCATGAGCGAACCACAAGCATGCTCAGGTCCATCTGAACCCGAACGCTCGGCATTTGATTAGCAGTGGCTGGTAAAAATGGATGCAGCCCTAAGGCTGCCTAGAAAACATGGATATAGCCATAGGCCGTATCTATGGCCTCCCTAGGGCTGCATCAAACTTCTTCAACGACCGGTAATCAAATGCAAAGACTTTGGGTTCAGATGGACCAGAGCATGCTCGAGGATCATCTCTAAAAAAAAAAAAAAAATACTGGCTTGTATCAGGTTTATCCTCCCAAGATAAAGAGATACAATGAAAGGCCTATTCATCTCTGCATGTCATCCTATAGTTAATGTAAGATGCATAAAAAATTTGTACTATTAGTACTATTGTACTATTAGCCCAGAGCTGCACTCACAGTTCTGCTACAATCACTGGAAACAGAGGGCCAAAAATCGGCCTGTGTTTATGCAGACAGATTTTCCATTGCAATTTCTGAAGCCAAAGCGAAGAAGAGACTATAAATAGAGAATAGGTCATTAAGAAAAGACTGAGATTTCTCCTCTCACTGCTCCTGACTTTGTTTTCACCAAATGCAACTAAAAATCTGTACGTGTGAACTCACCATTACATTCCTCTTGGGGGTCCATTCACACCTACAGGTGCTGCAGCAGATTTGATCCTGTGGTCAGCCCTAGGGGGTCGTTCACACTGCGCAAAAGGCTCCGCGGGCTCTGTTTGAAATCTTGACTCTTTTGCTTAGTGTGAACCGGGCCCCTTGGGGAGCGTTCACATGTACAGGATCCGCAGCAGATTTGATGGCCCAGATTAGATTCAAAGCAAATCTGCAACTTCAAATCTGCTCCAGATCCTGTACGTGTGAACCCACCCTTAGGGTGCGTGCACAGTACGGAAATCCGCCGTAAGACCCGCGGCTTATTCCATCGCTCGTACCCGCTCGCATCTCCGCTCGTGCCATAGACACTATTCTATGCACGGGCGGATTCCGCATTCCGCCAAAAGAATTGACATGTCCGTGCAGAGAATAGTGTCTATGGCACGGGCGGAGATGTGCAGGTACGAGCGACGGAATCTACCGTGGGTTATACGCGGGAATTCCGTAGTGTGCACGCACCCTCAGAGTGGATCTACATGGGACAATGGTCTGAGAAATCCTTGTTTTAATGTCGCTGGTGCCCCCCCCCCCCCAGAAAGTGTCAGACAATTGTTATTTACTTCTATTAAAAAAAATCTCAAGTCTTCCAGTACTTATCAGCTGCTGTCTGTACTGATAAGCTGATAAGTACTGGAAGACTGGAGATTTTTTAATAGAAGTAAGTTACAAATCTCTGGCACTTTCTGGCACCAGTTGATTTGAAAGATTTTTTTCTTTCCGCTGGAGTTGCCCATTAATCTCATTGAAATCTTCTGTTCACATCTTGTTCTTTATTCAGTGTATACAAGGCCCCAAGTACAGTATACGCCAACTACATGGCATCAGTTTATCCAACCAAACACCATATAGCTGTATACTGTATATTGCCCACTGACCCCCTGTATGGATACACATAGCCACATAATGTAGAATGCTCGGTGACCCCCAACCCCCACCCCCCCATAGTGGGAGATACTGAAGGAAATGAGAGATGGCCGTTCTACAATCTATCTTCTGCAGTGATAAGCGGCAGTAAGGAGTAATATATATATATATATATATATATATATATATATATATATATATATATATATATATATACCATTTGTGGAGGACACAATCTGTAAACTTTCAGCCTCTAACGAATGCTCAGAGATGTCAGCTCTGAAGCTGGCAGTATTATGAATGCAGCTCTGGGCTGTAGAATACTCTCTGTAACTTTTTACATAGCAATATATATATATATATATATATATATTTATACATATGTAATGGTATTTGAAAATGGACATTCCCTTTAAGACTATGGCTACACGCACACACCTGTGTCTGCAGGCGCTCTAGCTGTGGGGGCCCGGGGATCTCTTGGACCACCCGGGATTACAGTGAGCAGCGGGATACACAGAGACCATACCGGAGTACGGGGGAGCTGGAGGAGCCTTCCCACCACCCACCTCTTCTGTAGGAAGCAGCGTGTTTGGGTTGCCAGGCAACAGAAATCCAGCCCGGAAGTCTGCGATCCGGCAGCCCCGCCCCCTCTGTGTAGCCTTGGATGCAGAGCGCTCCGGGGGGCGTGGCTTGTGGCTGTCGCTGCGCTGTCACACGTGTCAGTTGAGGCACAGTGCTGCATCCCATAGAGCAGGGATATGGAAGCTTTGGCCCTTGCAAAACTACAACTCCCATCATGCCTGGGCAGGCAAAACTTTAGCTTTGGCTGTGCAGGCATGATGGGAGTTGTAGTTTTGTAACAGCTGGAGGGCCTGAGTTTGACCTCTGTGTAATGGACAGAAATAAAACCTCAATACAATGGTCATTACTATGAGATGAGATGTAAGTGGTCCATGCTTGTCTTCTCTCTAGGTCTCTTACCTGTACAGGTGGATTGGTATAAGCAATGTAATATATACTAGAGGAGAATAAATGAAGTGGTCTGTGACTCACAGCCCACTATATAAAGATGGCAGCTGGAAATCAAGCAGCCCACAATACATTTCATACAGAGGGGTTCTATGTTGGAGTTTGACCCTGGGTGTTATATTAATATATTGTAATATCACAAGAGTTTCTGTAATATTACCTGCTATGACATCACAAGTGATTTGAAACAGGTAAGTTGCAATAATATGACCGTATGGGTTATCCAGTGCTACAAAAACATGGCCACTACTGTTGTCTCCAGTTCAGGTGTCGTTTGCAATTAAGCTGCATTTACTTCAATGGAACGGAGTTTCAAAACCCCACCCAAACTGGAGACAAGATAGGGGGGAAAGGGGCCATGTTTTTGTAGCGCTGGATAACCCCTTTAAGGGCCTTTTACACGGATCTAGAAATGCTATTTAGGCCAATAAAATGATAGGGATCAGCCAAGGAGCGAGAAAACGCCCTATCCATGGCTGATCACATCTTTCGGGCAGACTTCAAAATATATTGTTATCGGACGTACATCCTCCTGTGTAAACAGGAGATGTGCGACTGATACCAGAAGGAAACTGACAGTATAGATATGCATATGTTTGTGCTGTCAGTTTCCAGATCGCAAGCTGTGCCTTCATACCTAGCACGCTGCTGTGTGATCCGACTTTTCCAGGATGATTGACAGCTGAGGAAAGTGTGTGTGTGTGTAGGGGGATCTGTTCTCTTGCTTATTTGCATCCTTGCATGGCCCCATGTCAGGCTGTATAAAAGGATCCTAAGGGTCTGTTTAGACTGTCCAATTTGGCACAATAAATTATGTGGCAAGGCCACATGAACGATTACTGAGTCTTTCATACGGCCATTTAAATATTTACACAGGGAGATCTGCGGCTGATGGCGATAAATTTTACCAACTGCACATAAGATGCGATCAGACGAAGAACGGCCGTGACACTCTCTGTATATAGAAAATAATACAGTTGTTATGCTTACCTCTCCATACTCCCCCGGTGTCCTCCTTCCCTGTCTCTAGGATCCCTCACTGACCGCCGCAGACACTTCCGAACCCGCCTCTGCAGTGATGCCCCACTCAGCCAAACCCTGACTGAGATGGGCCAGCCCCCCTGCCAATGATTGGCTGAGCAGGCTGTAACTGCAGATGTGGGTTTGAGAGTGTCGGCAGGAGGACACTGTGAACCGGTAAGCAAAATGGGGAGGATTTATCAAACATGGTGTAAAGTGAAACTGGCTCAGTTGCCCCTAGCAACCAATCAGATTCCACCTTTCATTCCTCACAGACTCCTTGGAAAATGAAAGGTGGAATCTGATTGTTGCTAGGGGCAACCAAGCCAGTCTCACTTTACACCATGTTTGATAAATCATCCCCAATATCTTTATTATTTTCTATATACTGATGACGAGTAAGGGCCGTATAATATGGTCCAATAAGCGCCAATCTAGCCTAAACAGCCTATGAGACCAATCAATGATTGTGCAGCAATGTCTGTAACTGCAGAGGTGTCAGTGGAAGTGTTGACAGGAGGACACTGGGGGAGCGAGGACAGCTAAGCTTAACATCTTTATTATTTTCTATATACTGACGTCAAGTACCCCTTTAAAGGGAAACTATGTCATTTTGGTGCACTGGGGGCAGGGCTACCGACCCTGCTAATGAATACCACCAAAGTGGACTGGCTTTGGGGGGAGGGGACATTGTAGCCAGAGTGGATGGGTGCACTGGGGCGGAAGCAAATGTACCATCAGGTACATCCCTTTGAGATTTTTTCACATGAATGGTGCCACGGTCCTTTATTTGAACTGCTGTCTGGTTCATGAGCATAGCGCCAGTCTATTTCTGGGTACCAGCCCTGCATGAAGCATTTGGGGCGGACCCCCCGACCCCATTGTGACGATCTCCCTTCTGTGAAGCGGCTCCATTAGAATGAATGGAGCCACGTCACAGAGGGGAGGGGGTTTCATTACACTGGGGGGCACCCCCACTGTTTCAAGCTGGCACAGTGCCAAGGAATAGATCGGCGCCATGCGCAGGAACCTGGGCGGCAGTTCAAAAAAAGGACAACAGTACCACCATCCCCACGCCGGCTTCAATCCATTCATGTAAAAAAAATCAAAGCAATGTACCTGATGGTACAATAACTTTAAACTTTTAATATTGCAGAAATGGCACAGAGGATGAAGGGAAAAAAAAGTACCTTGAAGACGCTCCATCTTGGGGAACGGGGTTTCTGCCACATCGATTTCTCTAAATGTAGAAACAATGTCGGAATCACGTTTTTCATGTTTTTTAACTGCTGAAAACATTTTCCACATTGAATCAATGATTAGAGCCGTCTGCATATTGTCTGACAGAATTCTCACCACGGGATAAGTAGATTGGTAGGTAATAGCATCATATTTAACACTGCCATACCAGACCTGCACAATACTGCCATACTGTGACTGGATAACACTGCCATACCAGACCTGACCAATACCGCCATACTGTGACTGGATAACACTGCCATACCAGACCTGACCAATACCGCCATACTGTGACTGGGTAACACCGCTATACCAGACCTGCACAATACCGCCATACTGTGACTGGATAACACTGCCATACCAGACCTGACCAATACCGCCATACTGTGACTGGATAACACCGCCATACCAGAACTGACCAAGACCCTTACTGTGACTGGATAACACCGCCATATCAGACCTGCACAATACTGCCATACTGTGACTGGATAACACCGCCATACCAGACCTGACCTATACCGCCATACTGTGACTGGATAACACCGCCATATCAGACCTGCACAATATCGCCATACTGTGACTGGATAACACCACAACACCAGACCTGACCAATACCGCCATACTGTGACTGGATAACACCCCCATACCAGACCTGACCAATACCACCATACTGTGACTGGGTAACACCACCACACCAGACCTGAACAATACCAGACCTGGCCAATACCGCCATACTGTGACTGGGTAACACCGCCATACCAGACCTGGCCAATACCGCCATACTGTGACTGGGTAACACCGCCATACCAGACCTGACCAATACCACCATACTGTGACTGGATAGCACCGCCATACCAGACCTGACCAATACCGCCATACTATGACTGGATAACACTTCCATACCAGACCTGACCAATACCGCCATACTATGACTGGATAACACTTCCATACCAGACCTGAACAATACCACCATACTGTGACTGGGTAACACCGCCATACCAGACCTGAACAATTCCACCATGACCCCTTCTTGAAAAGACACCAGATTTACTGGCAAGTCTGACAGGAGACTAAAAAACTAAAAACCCTATAAAAAGTTGTTTCCTTCCCCCTGCTCCCTGGTGCTGCCCCCCTGCAAGGTGCTGCTCTAGGCACCGGACCACAGGTCCCTAGTGGTGAATACAGCCCTGACTATTGGTCCGTGCAGCAAGGACAACTTTTTATGGGGTTTTTATTTTTTTTAGTCTCCCACCTCCCATTCAGACTTGCCAGTAAATCTGGTGTCTTTTCAAGGGGGGGTCATGGTGGAATTGTTCAAGTCTGGTTTGGCGGTGTTACCCAGTCAGTATGACGGTATTGTTCAGGTCTGGTATGGCGGTGTTACCCAGTCACAGTATGGCGGTATTGTTCAGGTCTGGTTTGGCGGTATCGATCTGGTCTGGTATGGCGGTGTTATCCATTTATTGATCTGTCTAATAGGCTCTTCAAGTTAGATTGGCGCTTGCCTACACTGCCTATTGGACTATATAATACGGCCCTTACACAAGTCATTACAGTCATACCTACTAAATTAGCTCTATACACCAGGACCTATATATACACGCATCTATTCTATACCGTATGTAAGTTTTACTTGACAATCCCTTTCTATAGATAAAGGGATTACTCAATAAAATTCATTGTTTTCCTCAATGGCAAGCTTATCCGCTCTCTCCTTCCTGAGCCCGAGAGTGTATTCATTCCCTGAGAATGCAGAAAAGCTCCAGATCTCTTTGGCTGCAGACAACACAATTAGCGTTAAAAACACGGGATTCTTTCCGTGGGCCGATGAAAGTCATTTCTGTTTGCTGTGCGAAACAAAGCATGCCTATTTGTCACATTGCGGTTTGTCTATCTTTTTTTTTTTTTTTTAGAAGCCTTCGAGCTTTGATCTGGAGTCGAGGTAGACTGCTCCCGGTAGCAGCCCAGATGGTCGAGGTAACATGCCAGTGATGTACATTGTCACTCAGAACACTCTAAGTCAACAAATAGGAAGAATTACAAGCAGAGAGCCACGTTGCTTTGAGGAGACTTGTACATTCTTGTGAGAGAACGTAGGACCTTTGCCTCTTTTTTTTTTTTTTTCGGTTTAGACAAAGGTGTGGAACCATTTATTAGTAGCATATTCAGGGCTTTGTAAGCCATCAAAAGGCTGCCTCTTCCAGTCCAGATTCTGGCCTTTGCTTGGTATTTTTAGGTAAACAATTCCATGTCATAGACTGCGTTCAGCGCCATATAATAGCGCTTTATTTCAACTGTCATCGGAACGGATTTCCAACGTGCTCGCAATACACACAGGGTTCATGCTTGTTTTTTAATAAAATGCTTTATAAATAGCTTTTATCTACTCCCCGGGCCCAGAACAGATACATCAGTCATTCTGGTTTTGTATTCTCCTTCTAAACCGCGGCTAAATGCATTGTTGATTAATTAATAGCCGACCTTTCTCTACACAATGGGAGTTATCTAGGGAGATCTCAATGGGGCTTAACATAACATGCACTTTTAAAGGCGCAGCATATCGCAAGGCTGGCTGGGGAGGTTCCTGTCCTTTTTTTTTTTTTTTTTTTTAAAGTTGTCAAAACTATAGTGGTATAGGAAATACATTTGTGCAGATAGTAGTATTTGATCTGTCAGCGTTCTTGAATAGAGAGTTGTAATTCTTTGAGAAGGGTATGTTCACGCAATGTTTTTTTTAAGGAGAAAATTATAAGGATTATTTATAGCCGTAATTATCAAAATACGGCCATATTTTCACGTGAAAAAAATGTTGTGTGAACATACACGTAGAGACCAGATAAGGCTATGGTCATAAATAGTATTTTTGCTTAGTATTTTGCAACCACAATCAGGAGTGGATTGAAAACACAGAAAGGCTATGCTCACACTCTGTTGAAATTGAGTGGATGGCCGCCATTTAAAGGCAAATAACAGCCGTTTAAAAAAAAATAAAAATAACAGTAATTATTTGCCATTAAATGGCGGTCATCCACTCAATTTCAACAGTGTGGGAACATAGCCTTACTGGGGGAGATTTAGCAAACATGGTGTAAAGTGAAACTGGCTCAGTTGCCCCTAGCAACCAATCAGATTCCACCTTTCATTCCTCTCAGACTCTTTGGAAAATGAAAGGTGGAATCTGAGTGGTTGCTAGGGCCAACTGAGCCAGTTTCACTTTACACCATGTGTGATAAATCACCCCCAGAGCCTTTCTGTGTTTTCAATCCATTTCTGCTTTTGTTGCAAAACACTGACTAAAATACTGAGCAGAATGCAGTTGTAATTTTGAGTGAAAATAAAATGTGTAAACAGGTAAAAAAAAAAGAATCCGTATTTTGAAAACGCAGGTGGTAAATAATTAGTATGTTTATTATGTGGACAGTTGTAATCAATTACAGCCATTATTTTATATCAGGGATAAGGAACCTGTGGCACTCCAGCTCTTGCAAAACTACAACTCCCATAATGCCTGGACAGCCAAAGTTCGCAACTTTTTTTTTTGTAATGTCAATGAGGAAAAGTCCTGCCCGACGGCCACGGGGAGGAAGACCTGAGTGGTGTTGGAGGCCTAGGGCACAGACGCTCTAGGCCCCGCCTCTTTGACTCCGCTCCTCCAGATTAAAAGTGTTTTTTACCCCAAGATGGCACCAGGAGCAATTGAATGGGAAAGGAATTGACGTCCGCTAATGAACAGTTCCTGTGGTTTGGAGAGGTTGTGGGTGGGTACAGAATAAATTTTTCTTACTTTTTTTCCTTTACATTATTTGTAATGATTGTGGTAATTGTTAAAACAAATGCAATAAGCGGCAACAAATATAATCATTATACAGTGCTCAGACTATTCCACCATGCAGAATTGCACAAGAACAGGAGCTCCTTGTTCACTGAGAACATAGATGTTCAGAATCCAACTGTTTGCAAGAACGAGTGGGGAGAAGCACTTGGTTAAGTGCTTCTCTCTCTATCTCTCTCTTCACTGCAGGTGGCAGGTTATGTAGAACATTTATGAGGCCCTGCAACATACTTTTTTTTTAACTGTAGGGAACAGCATAGAAGCGTTTTTTTTTTGCACTGTAGCCAATGGCTGACATATGCCACTGTATGACATTATATCTGTATATCATTATTACTTGTACTGATTAGTAATAATCCTATATATGTAACTAGTGTTTATGAGGATAATAGGTGACAATTCACTGTCAGGCCCTGGCCAAGGATTTTCAGTATGTGCACTATGTAAGTAATACAGCTTATCATTTTACCAGTACTAGGAAGTATTTTTTACATCCAAGTAACTTTCTGGTGCAAATATAATTGCGCCTCCTTTCAGACACTGACATCTTCTTTCCTTGTATTTGTATTTGTCATGATTCTGCTTTCTTCATTCCTTCATCAAAGCACATTAGTTGCTACTTTTCTTACCTTGAAGATTTACTGAGACGGTATATATTTTTTTTATTCCATCAACATACCACCAGAGGGAGCTCTAACAGCTCTGACAGACACAAGCAAATGTACTGTGATGCTCCATACACACTAGTGTATAGCCTTACACGGCAGTATATATCTGTGATTGTCAGTAATGTTATCCTATGGAGATTTCTGTCTCTTTGTGGCGTATGTTTGTAAAGTGGGTGGAGATTTATTAACAGTGGCGTTACATACAGTGACCTGGGGTAAATTTCAATTACACTTTATGTCAAAAAATTTAATAAATCAGGTCTCCCCATGCACCCCTCAATGCCATGCCTTATCTCCTCTTGGTGATTGCTGCACAGAACAGGGAAAAGTTGAAGAGATTACATTGAAATTAACATAGAAGTAAGTGGAATGGGTATGGTCCGCCCTACTCAATATTGCCGTGCAGCAGCGCTCCCAGCAGGAAAGACAGGAACTGCAGGGATGTCAAAGCCACATGAACGTTAGTGGCAGCAGAGGGGTCTGCATCGCCCCTCACTGCTGCCAAACAACCTATAATGATGTATAAATAAAACAAAAATTTTTATTATGACGTTATATTACAAAGTAATATAACTATTAAAACAATGTATTATAAAAAATAAAAAAAAATACCCTTTAAGCTTAAGAAATTGTCCTCTAAATTTGTATATAATTCTGCTTCAAAATGAATTGCTTTACAATATGTAGTAAAATGTCAATATCACAATAGATGTTGATAGATGTTGATGCCATCATATATATTGGATTTTTTCTGTCAAGGAAAAGTATGTAAAATTTATTTGTATGAGTGGCAAACTCCCCAAACAAAGAAGTGAATAAAACTACAATGAAATACCATAGACAGCCCATAAAAAAGCATGGTGCTGTTTGTAAATAACGTACACATACAGTTATCACTTAAAGGGGTACTCTGGTGGGGGAAAAAATCAACTGTGCCAGAAAGTTAAAGGGGAACTATCAGCAGATTAGACTAATTTAACCTGCCGATATGTCCCTATTGCACAGGAGACTCTGAGGAGCAAGGTATGTCTCTTACCTTCCTCCTTGGGACCATTCTGGTGCAGTTAGTCGTATGCTCCATGGTCCGATGAGACCGTTAAGAGGACTGGGGTATCCATTAGGAGCACTGCCTGCCCTTATAGTGCTGGCCTATCCCTTTCTAATTACACTGAATGGAGCAGACAGATAGGCGCTATGGGGGTGGGCAGTGCTCCTACTGGGTGCCCCAGGGCTTCTAACGGTCCATAGACCAGACTGTGGCGCACACGACTAACTGCACCTGAACGCCACAGAGGAGGAAGGTAAGAGATATACCTTCCTCCTTGGCCTCTCCTGTGCAATAGGGACATATCAGAAGGTAGATTTGTCTGATAAGCAGATTTTAAAATTACATCTATTTAAAAAAAATCTCAAGTCTTCCAGTACTCATCAGCTGCTATATGTCCTGCAGGAAGTAGTGTATTCTTTTCAGTCTGACACAGTGCTCTCTGCTGCCACTTCTGTCCATGTCAGGAACTGTCCAGAATAGGAGAGGTTTTAATGGGGATTTGCTTCTGCTCTGGACAGTTCCTGTCACGGACAGAGGTGGCAGCAGAGACTATTATGTCAGACTGGAAATCAAAAAGCACCACTTGCTGCAGGACATACAGCAGCTGATAAGTACTGGAAAACTGGAGATATTGAAATAAAAGTAATTTACAAATGGAATAAAAAAAAATCCTCCCCCTTTAATGAATGGATTTGCTTCTCAATTCTCTGCTTAGATGTCAGATCCTGCAGAATTTCTATACATTTAGGCTATGTTCACACTGCGTATGAGTCCGTCCGTAGTTCGTACGCTGCCGTACATGTGCGGCTGAAACTACAGGCGTGGGAAAAATCGACATGCGGCCGGATGCGTACGAAGCGCGAACATACGCCCGTAGTACAGTTATGCTTCCCTAGCTTTTACATTTACTTGGAAATCTTCGCCCAGCCCCGTCAACCACACAGAACCTTTTGGATCGAAAAGTCAAGTTCAATTTGGCTGAAATGAGTACTTCGTACGGGACCGCAAGGAAATCCACGGCCGTGAGTTTCAACATTTCCGTCCTCAAACAATGGTGTTGATCATTTTTCACAGCGCCGTATACGATCCGGCCGTAAGCTCATACGTAGTGTGCATTGTGCGGCCGTATATCGTATACTTTCAAGAGAACGCATCAACTTCAAAACTACGTGCGTATATTCGTGGTTCGCACTACGGACGGAATCATACGCAGTGAGAACATAGCCTTAGACTGAAAAACTATATATATATATATATATATATATATA
This sequence comes from Dendropsophus ebraccatus, assembly GCF_027789765.1. Lineage (NCBI taxonomy): Eukaryota > Metazoa > Chordata > Amphibia > Anura > Hylidae > Dendropsophus > Dendropsophus ebraccatus. Next base: position 186,811,264 of record NC_091455.1, on the reverse strand, counting down.
TATATATATATATATATATATATAATAACTATACTTTTAGTTGTACTTTCCACTATTCAGGCTGCTCATGGTTTCAAGGTGTTTGCATTCTTCTTCCCATTAGAGAAGTGATTGGAAAGGTTGCCATGTTTTCCTTTAACACTTGTCACCTGTCTGGCCTTAGCCTTAGGCAACTCATGCAGGAGAAGAAAGATTTACTGTAAGAACTACCGGAGGAGCACAATACCATTATTCTCCATTTGATCTGTCTAGAAACCTTAGAGGTTATTGATAAATTTGCAGCTCCGTTCCCTGCCCATCTCCAGCCCTATATACAGTGTGGAGGTAAGGGGAGCGATCCGCTGAGTAGACATTCCTGGTGATGTCACTGACCTTCTGCTGAGAATTTCAAAGACAACATCATCTGCTTGTATTGTGGATCAGGTAACTTTGACAGGGGGTTAAGTGATCCTCCAAATGTTTCTTAATTGAGGTGCATTCCACTCATTTAATTCTGCCATCAAAGCTAGCGTCTTTGTAAATGTAAGTGGTTTGGTCTTCGGTTTCAAAATATCATCACATATTTTCATCGAGTTTTCAGGGATGAGAGCGTTCGGCCTGCGGTGTTGTCATAACAATAAAAATAAGGTGTCCAGATATTGTAGTGGTAAGATGGCAGAGCCGTGCAAATAGTGCGTGAAGGCCTTTGATTTGCTGACAAATGTCCGTCTCAAGGCGGTAATTCTTTTTTTTTTTCTAGGGTAGATCAGGTGTTTCATCGACTTTCGTGAAGACAGGCATCACATGTTCATTTTCTGGATAACAAATCTTTCTTGACATCGCACCTTAGAAGTGTGGTGAGGAGGCCTTCTCTGGCGTGATAATGTGATAATGCGCTCCACTTCCTCAGGGGACTAAAGGGGGATGACTTATTGGCTATATTATTAACACGTTAATAATGGATAATAAAAAAAAAAAAAAAAGGTGCAAAGAACAATAAAAATTAATATAGGGAGCAAATAATAAAACCTTAAGCACTTATGTATTGTACGGATCCACCATGCAGGGCTCAGGGAAGGCTGTTCATGCTACAATTGCATCAGGACCTACTAATGGATGTGTCCATAAGGCCCCGTGCACTTGGCATTTGCCGAAAGAGGTGATGGGTGACACAGATGTCTTGTTCTTGTGTATTCCATAATAATCTCCGAGAATACCTGGCATTGTGGTAACTGATGCATTGTTTCTCGAGAGCCTTTGTGTCTCACAATATAGGGTTGTTGCACAGATAATGGCTAACACCTTCAATAACTGTCGGACGAACAATTGTTTGGACAACAGTTATCTCTCCCCTCCTTCCCATAAACATAAAGGTATGGCCTGGCTGCAGCCGATTCATTAGAACTGCAGAGTAACAGCATGTGGTGATGGGGACCAGAGGGCTCTTAGGGTACTATTACACGGAACGATAATCGACTGAATCGGCCCGATTCGGCCGATTATCGTTCCATTTAATAATGACAACGATCAGCCGATGATCGTGGTCATCGGCTGATCGTTGATGTAAGTTCAGACCTATAATCGGCAGGCCCTGACCACGCACTGCTACATGTAATAGCGGTGCGTGGCCGACGCTGACGATAAGCAAAGAGGAATATAAACCTATCCATGGACCAGGGCTCCTCTTCCTCTGTGCTTCTCACCGGGTCCCGCACGCTCTGGCTTCACAACGGCCTGTGTCAGCTGACAGGCCACTCGGCCAATCACAGGCCGGGACCGCCGCGGCCAGTGATTGGCCGAGCGGAATGTCAGCTGAGACAGGCCGCTGTGAAGCTGGAGCGCGCGGAGCCGGGGAGAAGCACAGAGGAAGAGAAGCCCTGGACCATGGATAGGTATGTATACAGTTTAAACAAAGGCTGCAAGGACATCGGTAATGATTAAACGATTATCGGGCCATTTTAAAGCGCAGTAAACGAGCGCTGATCTAGCAGATCGTCGCTCATTTACCGGTATTATCGGGCCCTCAGCGGCCTGTGTAATAGGACTCTTAGTATATGAGTCCGGTTGCAATAGGGACCATTGCAGCCCCTATTTCTACGCCACTGAATAAAATGCATTATTACATTATTGGTATAATAATGGCCGTTGTTACAAAATAATGGTCGAATATTTGTTGCTACACGACGGCTGTCCAATAAAAACAGCTGTCCTTTTGACTGTGCGTGTGAACATGGCCTCAATGTACTATATTCAGATTTCTATTTTCAAAGATTGGTGATGTTTAGGATCTTTTTGAGTTTTTTTGGCTTTAACAATTTTAACATTTAAAATTGATTCTCATCGCTAGTGTGCACGTAAAGCTTTTTTTTAGTTTCCTTTTGAAAAGTCTCCTTAAAGCACATATAGTCAGATTTAACTGGTTCATGACAAATGTATAAGTCGTGATTGTAGTTGTAAGACAGTAGTCTTGCTCTAATGGTAAAGATTGGGGGTGTCCTTTATCAATTATTTACGTCACCTTTAATCCCTGGCATGTGATGAAGATCCATACTTTCTATGGACAGACATCTGAGGGTATACTGGAGGACTGTATATTCTTTCTAGTACTGTCCCACAGATATATGCCACATAAAATTTCATATACATTAAATGCTCATGTATGAAAAAAAATGCATAACTGCCAGAATGCAAAAAAGTAAAATAAATAAAAAAAATGATAATTATTTCCTCAAGGCCAAAAATTTTCCAGTTCTTAATCAGTTGAATCCATACAAAATTATTTTTTAAATCCAATGAGAATTTTTTAAACCATTTAAAGCTCATAGAATTCTTCAAATCCGCTTTCTGTCTTACCTAAGCACAGAAGGATTAGCAGGATTCTCACCTTTCTCCATAGACCATTCAGAAGCTGCTTCCAATTCAACTTCATTGCTGCCTATAGATAATTTTTCAGCAATTTAGAGAAAAAGTGTCATTTAGCAAACCAATATTGCTTGATCAGCGACTATTTTATGGCGCCATTAGCCTGAAATTGCTTTTACTTTAATGTATTTTTTATTATGACAATAAAGGTTGAGCAGGTTTTTTTTTTTTTTTATACAGCATTGTGTGTGGTTTGATTTTTGTAGATTTTTAAACCTCATGATGGACAACAATGTAGGTTTGGTTATTTAAATTTTTTTTCTTTTTAAATAAAAAATTTAATTTGTGTTGATACTTTTATTTCAATACTAGAAAATGTACCCGGCGCGGTATAAAGTTTCAGTGTATTAATTAGATTTATTCTAAGGTGCCCAGGAGGCCAATCTATGTCCTTGTGTTTTTGTTTAAGGGAAAATTGCCAGTAGCCCTATATGCCCCTATATACCCGACAATTCTGCACTGTTTATGTAAATTGTAGCTTATGCACATTAGAAATAAACTAAAAACTTCAAACATCCATCCTGTATACCTGTAGTGTATAGTTGGGGGGTGGAGGGGGCTGTATATCTGTAGTGTATAGTTGAGGGAGTCCTGTATAGCTGTAGTCTGTAATTGTGTGTGTGTGGGGGGGGGGGTTGTATACTTGTAGTGTATGGTTGAGGGAGGTCCTGTTTACCAGTAGTGTATAATTGGGGGAGGGGCTGTGTACCTGTACTGTATAGTTTGGGAAGTACTGTATACCTGCAGTGTATAGCTGGTAGAGGTCCTGTATACTTGTTCTGTATAGTAATATATAGTTGTGAATGTGCTGTATTCCTGTAATGTATAGTTGGTGGAGGTCTTCTATACCTGTAATTTAGAGTTTGAGGGTCCTGGATACCTGTAGTGTATAGTGGGTGGAGGTCTTGTATACCTGTAGTATATAGTTAGGGGGTCCTGTATACCTGTAGTGTATAGTTTGGGGGTCCTGTGTACCTGTGGTTTATGGTTGGTAGAGGTCTTGTATACCTGTAGTGTAAAGTTTGGGGTTCCTGTATACCTGTAGTGTACAGTTTTGGGGTCCTGTATACCTGTAGTATATAGTTGATGGAGGTCCTGTATACCTGTAATGTATAGTTTGGGATCCTTTAAACCTGTAGTATAGAGTTGGTGGGGGTCCTGTATACCTGTAGTATAGAGTTGGTGGAGGTGCTGTATACCTGTAGTATAGAGTTGGTGGAGATCTTATATACCTGAAGTATATAGTTCGGGGGTCCTGTATACCTGTTGTGTATAGTTTGAGGGTCCTATATACCTGTAGTATATAGTTGGTGGAGTTCCTGTATACCTGTAGTGTATAGTTTTAGGGTCCTGTATACCTGTAGTGTGTAGTTTGAGGGTCCTGTATACCTGTAGTATAGAGTTGGTGGAGGTTGGTATACCTGAAGTGTATAGTTTGGGGTCCTGTATACCTGTCATATATAGTTGGTGAAGTTCCTGTATACCTGTAGTGTATAGTTTTGGGTCCTGTGTACCTGTAGTATAGAGTTGGTGGGGGTGCTGTATACCTGTAGTATATAGTTGGTGGAGGTTCTGTATACCTGTAGTGTATAGTTTGGGGTCCTGTATACCTGTAGTATATAGTCGGTGGAGGTCCTGTATACCTGTAGTATAGAGTTGGTGGAGGTCCTATATACCTGTAGTGTATAGTTTTGGGGTCCTTTATACCTGTAGTGTCCTGTATACCTGCAGGGTCGTATTTACCATTAGGCACTCGTGGTCTGCCTAGGGCAGCACCTTGCATGGGCGCAGCACCAGGGAGCAGGGGGAAGGAAACAACTTTTTTATTTTTTTAATTTTTCTAGTCTTCCACCTCCTGTTCAGACTTGCCAGAAAATCTAGTCTTTTTGAAGGGGGTTATGGTAGTATTGGTCAGGTCTGTTTTGGCAGTGTTATCCAGTCACGGTATGGTGGTATTGGTCAGGTGTGGTATGGCGGTGTTATCCAGTCACAGTATAGCTAAATTTGGTCAGGTCTGGTATGGCAATGTTATCCAGTAACAGTATGGCGGTATTGGTCAGGTCTGGTATGGCAGTGTTATCCAGTCACAGTGTGGCGGTATTGGTCAGGTCTGGTATGGCGATGTTATCCAGTCACAGTGTGGCGGTATTGGTCAGGTCTGATATGGTGGTGTTAAATGTGACCTCTGGAGCTATTATCTACCAATCTATCATGATGCTAATTGGTGAGTGAGGATGGGGCGTCCTCAGGTGTAGTGCTTAGGGCAGCAGCAGCTGGTAATACTGCCCTGTGTACATGTACTGTATAGATGGAGTAGGGGGTCCTGTATACATGTACTGTATAGATAGAGTAGGGGATCCTGTATACATGTAATGTATAGATGGAGTAGGGGGTCCTGTATACATGTACTGTATAGATGGAGTAGGGGTGCTGTATACATGTACTGTATAGATGGAGTAAGGGGCCCTGTATACATGTACTGTATAGATGGAGTAGGTGGTCTACCAATTATTACTGTGGATGTTGTGAGGCAGCTTCCCTAGCAACTATTGCTCCCTGTGAAAATGAAAGTAGTAATCCTATTGGTTGCTAAGGCTCCCAACTGACGTTTACTGCTGGGCAAAGCTGCAGCTAGTTATGTCACCTGTGTGTGCAGGGTGGAGATTTTCCCATTCATTTCTATGGGGAGGTCTTCTGCATCCCCCTCCTCTCCTGTACATCTGGCAAGGACGGGACCTTCGATATAACCTTCCCGGGCACCCAATGTATCTGTCTGCCAAATTTGGGGTCAAACTGTTCAGGCGTTTGGAACTCTATATGGGACAGATAGACAGACAGACTTTCATTTTTATGATATAGATAACTGTTATCTGTTTTCTTTCAATGTATTTATTAGAAAAACAAATAATAATATTATATCATGTAATAGGAATTTACAGGACTAGAGCTGCCACAAAAACTGAGGCTAACATTATGATCTGCCATGAAAGTGGCACCTACAGTGAGATACTATAGGGGACCTAACATAGGTTTAGAAACAAGATGGCGCTCATGGTGCAATATTGTAGCTATAAAAATGTGCCTGGCCTGGGCCAACTGGTCCTTTTACACATAACGATTCTCGGCTGTCTGTGGCCGCAACAATCGCTTGTTTGCAGTACTTTTACTCTACCCAATGAATCCAGTGTTTCGGGGCACACAAAAGATCCCTGTATCGTACATGTGACTATTTAATAAAGGGAAACTGTTAACAGGGATATGCATATATCTGTGCTGCCAGTTCCCAGATGCCTAGCATACAAGCAGTGCAAACATACCATCAGCCTTGCTGTGTGATCTGGCATCTTCACCTTCTGTATCCTGGGCTGACGGTGTCACAGATGCAGGTCTGTGAGCTCCTGGCCTGCTCCTGTATTTTCTGAAGACATAATGAGGGCTGGAGAGCAGGACGAGAGCTCACAGTGTCACAGACCTGCCTCTGAGTCATTGTCAGCCCGGGATAAAGAAGGTGAAGATGCCGGATCACACAGCATTGTTAATGGTATGTATGCACTACTTGTGTGCTAGGCATCTGGGAACTGCCAGCAGGGATATGTGCATATCTGTGCTGTCAGTTTCTTTTTGCTATCGGCCTCACATCTCCTGTCCAAACAGGGAGATGTGCAGCCGATAGCAATATATTTTGCCACAATCTAAAAGATGTGATCAGCCGAAGATCAGGCATTTTTCCAGCTTCTCTGCTGATCACTTTGACATTAGCCAAAGGAGCATTTCTAGCGATGCTCTTTGTCCATAATTGGCCTGTGTAGAAGGGTGAGCGTATGTGCTCTCTCTGACACTTAACAGGCCAGAATATACACCCAGATCTGTTCTCCAGCCAATCACCCAAGTAATTCTCTCTTTAAAGCAGCTACATCTGCCTGAGCAAAGGCTCCTTAAAGGGGTTATCCAGTGCTACAAAAACATGGCCACTTCCTTCCAGAGACAGCCCCACTCTTGTCTCCAGCGTGGACAGGGGGGAATTTTATTTCCTGGGATCGGGGATGAGGTGGCTGAGGGAAACGACGTCCACTCACCTCCCCGCTTCCAGCGGCGGGTCCCGCATCGAGGCGCTCCGGTCCCTGGTGCCCAGCCGCTTCCTGGTGTCTGACGTCTCAGGTCCGCTCAGCCAGTCAATGACAGAGGCGAGATCTGAGCGCACTTGAAACGGATCCCGCCTCCGTCACTGACTGGCTGAGCAGACCTGAGACGTCACGTTTGGGGCCCGCATCAGACACCAGGAATTGGGGACCGTAACGATGCGATGTGGGACCCGCCTCTGGAACCGGGGAGGTGAGTGGATGTCGTTTCCCTCAGCCACCTCATCCCCGGTCCCAGGAAAAAAATATCCCCCCCCCACCCGAGTACCCCTTTAATTGCAAACCGCAACTGATCTGAAGATAAGAGTCGTGTTGTCTCTGAAATAAAGTGGCCATGTTTTTGTAGCACTGGATAACGCCTTTAATGTTCCTGTATAGGTGTTGTTTGCATGCAGTTTTACTACAGTGTTTGACCCCTGCTTTGCTTCCTGGCTCCATCTCTGCCTCATCCTCCAAATCTGTTGCCTTCTTTGCTTATGACCAAAAACCTGAGCTATGCCCATTCTACCTGTCTCTAACCATGCTACTATTTTGATTGCCTGAAACTAGACCTGCTTCTTTCTGAACCCTTGGTGCCACACATTGATGTCTCCTGGTCCGCTGGACCATCTGACACCTGCGCCACGATCAATCTTAGTTGTAACATCATAGTTCCTAGCAGGTCAAGATCCCTGTTTAGTGGCTAAAATGTGAAAACCCATGAGCTATTTAAATAATATATGTATGTAATATATGTAATAATAATATGTTACCAAAGTGGTGGCCTCTGGAGTCAAATAATGCAAAGATGGTGTCATGGGTGAGGTTGATCCACAAACCTTTTTTCGTCTGATGCTTTTCAGTGCAGGACTTGCATCTTGAGAAATTGAAGAGCAACATACAAACAAACATTTGTAGATCAGCTTCAGCCATAACTTTACTCTTGGGATCAGAGTTTTGGTGACATCTGCACCTGTCCAGTTTCCACTAATTGGGTTTGAGTGACCTGGGAATCCTCCGATGAACGAATGAATTAACACAATGAAGATCCCAAAGTTTTAGAAGAAAACCGTACTTGAAACTTAGAAGACCAAAGAAGACCACCTGGACCATCACCACCACCCTTATATTACTCCCTTTCTTATTATCTTAGGATAGATATATGTTCATCTCAGGCAGGTTTACATTCAGTTACTGTAGATTTACAAACACTTCCCTCCTGAACCTAACTTTACCATATTTAACCCCTTCAGGACTAAGGACGTAACTGTACGTCCTTTTTTGCGGTGCGTTCCTGCTCAAGGATGTACAGTTACGTCCTGGGATAAAACGGGCGCAGGAACTGTACCTTTGCCATCCTGTGGCGGGTCCCGGTTGTCAGTGACAGTCAGGCTCCCTCCGCATGTGCTGCGACACGCACCGAGTGTGGATTGTGGCGGTTAACCCTATAGGTGCTGCGATCAGGCCAATCACAGGACCTATAGTGTAGAATAGAGGAAGAATTTTCCCACTTTTCCCATCGGGTTGAGCAGGGTTGAGCCTCCATGGTTGTGCGATCACTTAATAAAATAAATAAAGTAGACAATGCATAAAATCCCCATAGCTTCCAATGCAATAATAAATGTAAAAAAAAGTACACATATTCTGTATTGGGTAATGAAACTGGCAATAAAATTATCACAATTATCACTAAACCCGCACGGTGGCCACAGAAAATAAAAAATCAGAAAATCACCAATTTTGTCATTTTTTTCATGAAATGTGGGCATTTTTTACACGAAAATTGTACGGATATCGGCCAAATTTTGCCACTAACCTAACGTATAATATGTCACGAGAAAACAATCTCAGAATTGCTAGGATAAAATATAATATCACATAAAATAAAATGAGTAGTGGTCAGCTCACCCAGCTAGTAGACCCAAGACAGGTGCACGGCAAGACCCAGAGCAAGGGTCACACATGGGAATAGGAAGAATTGGGCATTCTCGGATAAAAATTCAGCTTCTTTATTAGAAAAATCTTCACAAAACAGGAATACAAGAACAGTCTACGCGTTCCGACGCTTCCCATGCCTTATTCACAATATTTTTGATTATACTACTGAACTTAAATGGGATATGTCTGTGACTATGGGTCATTATTTATATTATTATTATTTTTATTACCCAATTATATGGTGGCAAGTACCTCCAGGCCTCCTCTATCTCCTTCCCTAAGTGCAATGAGAAAAGTAGGAGATTTAAGGAGCCAAGTGCTTTGTTTAAAATTCTGAAATGTTTCAGTAATCCGCCTCTATTGCAACGGCAACTTCAAACACTGACTCATGTTGAATCAGTCGTTAGCTTTTAACAAAGTGTAAGACAGGAAATTTACATAGCTGTTTTTACAACGACCTGCAACACAAACGTTCAGATCGAGTTGCAGCTTTGGGCCTTAAAAGGTTCGACGCGGATCCTACTACAATCAATTAAACAATAAGAAGGACATTAGTGTTAAACAACAAAAGCTGTTTGTAAACATGTCCTCTCCCAATGACGCGCTAACAGGGGACAATGAAAGTGCTTTGTCCCCGTTGTTTGGATTCCCCCTTCGTTCAGTGAATAAACATATTAACCAGTAGTTACCTTTTAAATCCACCAACTTCCCAAAGTTTCCACTGAAATTAGTTGTAACAAAATTCTTCCCTCTATTTACTTAAACCAAATGACATTTCCCATCTGCGTAAGGCGGAGAACTCATTTGTTTATTAGCACATTAGCATCTGTTTTGCAGGAATGTCTTTATTTTCTTGCGTCCCCTCTCAGTAAGTTGGTGACGCATCATCATGGCCGGCCCCCCCTTTCACAATTACTCAAACAATTAATCTTCCTGTCATCGCGGATAAACAGACTAAGCAAACCTGAGTTTTTATTTAATACGGCAACTTTTTGCACACAATAAATTGGGTTTAAGCTTCAGAAGCTTGAGTCAGTAGGATGGTAAAGTAATATACGTATTTGATGTGGCTTTGTGTGTGTAGCTTGGAGAGCTCAGTGATAACGCAATCATTTATTCTATAGGTTTGTCAATGCTGGGTTTTATAGTATATCAAATGAGTAGGTATGAGATATACTGTACAGAGAATGGGTTTCGGCTAGGGATGGTCCGAACCTGCCGAGGTTCGGGTTCGTATGAACCCGAACGCTCGGCAGCAGATTCCTGCTGTCTGCCTGCTCTGTGGAGCAGGCGGATACAGCGGGAGGAACTCCTGGAAAACTGGGATACAGCCTATGGCTATGGCTGTATCCCAGTTTTCCTGGCGGTCCTCCCGCTGGATCCGCCCGCTCCACAGAGCGGGCAGACAGCGGGAATCATTACCGAGGGTTCGGGTTCATACGAACCCGAACCGAACTCGGTTCAGACCATCACTAGTTTCGGCTCATGGACGACCACCAATAATATCTCTATTTCTGTTGATGTGGCAATACCTTTGGTCTTTGTTATGACAGTCTGTAGTCTGAAAATAGAAAAAGAATAGCAGTATAATGGTAGGGGAAATTAAAGAGGTTGTCCGGGCAAAATCAACTTTTCCTCTAGATAGGGGAAAAGTAAGAGATCGCGGGGTCTGATCTCTGTTCCTCCCTATTGTGCCCCAGCTTCTCTATTATGACCCGAGCTGCACGAGTATGTCGGAAGGGCGTTGTACTCGTCTCTCTCCAGCACCTCCATAGGAATGCATAGAGCCGCGAGTCATGTGCCATATCCGTGGCTCTATTCATAACACAGAAGCCGGGGCCCGCGATCAGAGGTTGGACCCCCTGTGATCTCTTACTTTTCTCCTAACCTGTGGAAAAATCCGAACCAAAATGATAGTAATCAGAGCCAAGGTCAGAGCCATGAGATAGCATCAGGGACTTTACCATTGTCACAGTCAGAACCTGGGGGATCATCAGGATCACGACCAAAACAAGAGCAGGAAAACCAGGGGAACAAGGGAAAAATCAATACACATGAATACTCGTATTGGTGAATTCAAAAAAATAAAAAAGGGAAACTGATTATTCAAACCATCTGGATTTCTTTAGTTTTCAGCACAATTCACTGAAGCGTACAGACGTATATACCTCGGCATGCTAAGCATGAGGTTATAATTGGATCAATAAAGGTTGTGCCATGCTGAATGCAAATGGTCATGCAAATCACCAAGATACACAGCTGGCAGCTAGAGATGAGCGAACTTTTCAAAAGTTCGGTCTGACCGAATTTCGGATTTCTTCAGATTTCATAGTTTTAAGCATCTATATGATACGGGGGTAGTGTATTTGGTTGAATTTAGGGCTCTACATGTTAGTAACATCATTATCTTTTCAATATCTCAAAGACAATTTTTTAGACTTCAATATTCACCATTACAGGGTCTATGCAGGAAATTCACCATTACAGGGTCTATGTATGAAAAAGGTCACAAATGCAGTGAAGGAGCAGCAGTAGTCATTGGAGGCCAGTGGAGGTTCAGCAATAGTCATTTGAGGTCAGTACAGGAGCAGCAGTAGTCAACATGGAGGCCAGGAAGGAGCAGCACTAGCCAACATGGATTGCAGGCAGGATCAGCAGTAGCCAACATGGAGGCCCGGCAGGAGAAGCAGTAGCCAACATGGAGGCCAGGCAGGATCAGCAGTAGCCAACATGGAGGCCAGGCAGGATCAGCAGTAGCCAACATGGAGGCCAGCCAGGAGCACCTGCACCAGGTATTTTTGTCTCTCAGGATAAGACGGATGTGACACACTTTCAATCAGAAGGGTCCAAGTATAGAAATTGGGTATATAGCACTTTTAAGATACAATGCTATACACCTGAACCAGGTATTTTAGTCTCTCAGGATAAGACGGATGTGATATACACACTTTTAATCAGAAGGGTCCAAGTATAGAAATTGGGTATATAGCACTTTTTTTTAAAGATACTATGCTATACACCTGAACCAGGTATTTTTGTCTCTCAGGATAAGACAGATGTGATATACACACTTATGTGATATACACACATCAGAAGTATAGGACTTGTATATCTGTACTGCACGTTTTGGTTCCGTGCACCCTTTTCCAATGCCTAAACTATCTACCTATCTTTCGCCCTCTCTATATTTCTCTCAATCACTAGATGTTTCTCCTCTCCGCTTTCCTAATCTTTCCTTTCCTTTCCCACAATATCTTCTCAGTAGTCTGCAGTACACAACAGCAGCTTCCTCTCTCTCTCTCCCTCTACACACTGCGTGGGGCGGTCATGTGACCGCTCCTTTTAAAGCTATACCGACGTGACACAGGGGGTGGGCTAGTACAAAATCCCTGCTGATTGGATGTGTTCCGGGCAAGAAAAAAAAAATCGGAGCGGATTTTCAAAATTCCGAATCCGATCGGACTCAGATTTTTGGGGAAATCCGAACCGGATCCCATACCGGGCGAACCGGTTCGCTCATCTCTACTGGCAGCTCCCTTTGTAATTGCTGATGACGTCTCAGTTGCGCTCCAAAGGGGACAAGTGTGGAGGCACTGCAGGCCTTGGTAACATGCTTTGGCTGCTCACAGTAGCACAAGCAACATTCAGCGTGGCATTGTTGTGTTGATAAATAGCACCTGTAGCGAGAAATTGCTTTAACATTAGTTTCACAACCAGATCCAGGGCCGTATTTACCACTAGGCACCCGTGGTCCGGTGCCTAGGGAAGCACCTTGCAGAGGGGCAACACCAGGGAGCAGGGGGAAGGAAACAACTTTTTTTTTTTTTAGTCTCCCAACTCCCATTCAGACTTGCCAGTAAATCTGGTGTCTTTTTGAGGGGGGTAGAGTGGGAGGTATGACCAGGTCTGGTATGGCTGTGATGCCTGGAGCTATTACCTACCAATCCGTGGTGGGAATTCCTTCAGACAATATGCCGATGGCTCTAATCATTGATTTGATGTGGAAATTTATGTTTTAAGCAGTTAAAAACCATGAAAATGCGATTCAGACAATGTTTCTAGATGTAGAGAAATGCATGTGGCTGAAGCCACGCTCCCCCACGCTCCGCAATACAGCCCTGACCAGATCAGTAAAATATTAAAGGGGTACTCTGGCGAATCTTTATTTCTTTCAAATCAACTGGTATCAGAAAGTTATACAGATCTATAATTTATTTATATTTAAAAACCTCAATCCTTTCTGTACTTATCAGCTGCTGTATGTCCTGCAGGAAGTGATGTATTCTTTTCAGTATAACACAGTGCTCTCTGCTGCCACCTCTGTCCGAGACAGGAACTGTTGAGAGCAAGAGAGGTTTTCTATGTGGATTTGCTATGGCTCCGGACAGTTCCTGTCTTGGACAGAGGTGGCAAGTAGAGAGCACTATGTCAGACTAGAAAGAATACATTACTTGCGGGACATACAGCAGCTAATCAGTACTGGAAGACTGGAGATTTTTAAATAGAAGTAAATCATAACTTTCTGACACCAGTTGATTTAACCCCTAGACGACCCTGGACGTAGGGTTACGTCATGGAAGTCTGTCCCCAGACGACCCATGACGTAACCTTACGTCCTGGGTGTTTCTCCCGCTATGAAGCGTGCTCCGGAGCGGAGCGTGCTTCATAGCAGGTGGGGGCCGGCTGCAAACAGCAGCCGGGACCTCACCGGTAATGACACGCTGCAGCGATCGCGCTGCCGCGTGTCATTAACCCCTTAAGTGTAAGTGACAGGGGGAGTCCCCTGTCACTTACCGATCGGGACCCCCGCAGTGTGACAGCGGGGGTCCCGATCGTTGAAACGGACCGCCGGAGGTCTCTCACCTGCCTCCGTGCGGTCCGATCGGCGATCTGCTGCACTAAGCCTGCACAGGCAGGCTCAATGAGCAGATCGCCGATAACACTGATCAATGCTGTGCCTATGGCATAGCAATGATCAGTGTAAAAATCAAAGTAATGTATGTAAAAGTCCCCCAAAGGGACTTCGAATGTGTAAAAAAAAAAAAGTTCAAAACACTATTACACTACCCCAAAACCCCTCCCCCAATAAAAGTTGAAATCACCCCCCTTTCCTATTATATAAATAAAACATATAAAAATAAATAAATAGATAAACATATAATATACCGTAGCGTGCGTAATTGTCTGATCTATTAAAATATAACAAGCGTCATTGTGATCGGTGAACGGCGTACACGAAAAGAGGGGAAAAAGTGCGCAGATTACCGATTTTATGTTACATTATATATTTAAAAAATCAATAAAAAGTGATCAAAACGTCCGATCTTCACAAATATGGTATTAATAAAAACTAGAGATCATGGCGGAAAAAATGACACCCCATACAGCCCCGTAGGTGAAAAAATAAAACCGTTATAAGCGTCACAATAGGCCCATTTTATTAATATTTAATTGCCAAAAAAAAGGATTTCATAAAAAAATACATATATAACATTAGAGAATCTGTGTAACCTGCATATGGTTGTGTTCGGACTGACCTATAGAATAATAGTGTCATGTCGCTGTTACCATATAGTGCATTACGAAGACACAGGAACCCCCCAAACGTTACCATATTGCATTCTTATTTACGATTTCACCTATTTATATCTTCATAAATAATATATTTGGGGTTCCATCATACATGTTATGGTAAAATGAATGACGCCATTACACAGTCACAGTACAACTATTCCTGTAAAAAACAAGCACTTACATGGGTTGTAGATAGAAAACTGAGAGTGCTAGAGCTCTTAGAAGGGGAGGAGGGAAAAACGAAAGCGCAAAGATCAAAATTTGCGCGGTCCACTGGGTCATTTTGGGCCTGGTCCTCAAAGGGTTAAAGGGGAAAAAAATCACCAGATTTAGTGTACCTAAAATGAAGACTAGGAGTAGGAATGTCTCTTCTGGACGTTGTTGAATTCTGTTTTCTGTTGGCTTTTGATCATCTGTGGTTAGCACTCATCACAGTCTGTAATAAGTTCCCCTTCATATGTTGGCATAGCAGGTTAATTCAAAGGGCTGGCGCTTTATATCTTTCTCACAATGACATCACCATGTAGTAATCATCCTGAAAGAAGCTAATCCGAGAACACCCATGTTACACCGACATCAAGTATGACATTGTTATACAGATTTCTATTGTTTCACAATTTGTTTTCTACTTTACATGATCAACTTTCTTTTCTCTCCATGTACTTTTCCATGCACTGACTCCTTCATACCCAGGTACCATGTTTCCCCAAAAATAAGATGTTGCCATATATATTTTTTTGCTCCCAAAGAGGCACTATGGGGAAGATTTAGCAAACTGGTGTAAAGTAGTATTGGCTCAGTTTCCCCTAGCAACCAATCAGATTCCACCTTTCATTCCTCACAGATTCTTTGGAAAATGAAAGGTGGAATCTGATTGGTTGCTAGGGGCAACTAATGCTACGTTTACACGGAACGATTATCGGGCGAATTTTCGCGATAACGATCAAATTTGAACAATAATCGTACGTGTAAATGCGGCGAACGATCGATTAATCGTTCATTTTGATCTTTTAACATGTTCTTAAATCGTCGTTCGTAAAAAATTCGCTGATCGTTCCGTGTAAACAGTCGTTCACTGATTTTGAGCAAAAAATATAGAGAAAATGTCCGCTCACCTAATAGCTGTAGTGGTTAACTCAGTTGGCAGTGGTATCCAGAAGCAAGTGGAATAAACATATTGCGGGCCGCAACCCGTAAGGCATCCAAAAAAAGTGTGAGTATCCACAGCTTCTAAAATATAAGGTTCTTTATTTCGGCATTAAACAATAAAAAGCAAAACAAAAGAGTGAACAGTGAGCTAAAAAAACGCCGACCCGTTGCGAGGCTCTACCTCTTAATCATGGCAATGTGAAAGCATAAATGACAAGTTTTTATGTTGCCGCATGTGATGCAAATGAGGTGGGAACGCCCCTCAAGGGGAGGGGAAATCTCTCGTCAGATAGATCACATGATCAGCTTACAAAATATACACAATACCTGACAAAAAGTAAATAACAAAATTAACTTTACATAAAGATATAAGTAACACTGATAATTATCAGACCAAAAAATTTGTAAATGTACAGTAAATCTGATTTATAGTTCAGACCTTTTGGGAGTCTTGGATCTAAGAAGAGAATCCACAGGGCTTCTCGTTTGCGCAGTAGGAAGGTCCAATTACCTCCTCTCCTGGGTTGTTTAACCCTTTCAATAGCGCTTACACGGAGACTATTTGTGTTGCCAGCATGGCAATCTACAAAGTGTTTGGATAAACCTGATAGCGATCTGCTGGATCTACCGAGAACATGTGATTTTATATCTGTTAGGTGTTCCCCCACTCGGATCTTAAGTTTTCGTGTGCTAGAGCCGACATATTGGATATTACATATGTTACAATTTGCTACATATACAACATGGGTGGTGTTACAGTTAATAAGAGACTTTATTGTATAATTACGACCTGTGCTACATGAAGTTATGGCATGACTATTTACCGTGAACTGGCAGAGGCCGCACCGCGGTACCGCACATCTAAAAAATCCTTGTACCGAAAGACAATTCCGTGCTCCTCTGTCAGAATCCCTGGATGAAACATCACTGGGTGCTGGGGAATAGCAGAAAGAAGGGATTTTTCATTTACAGGATAGACACGAAACATCAAATCGCAATGTGAACAGTCTCCAAGCTAACCAGCCCACACAAAATCCAATAGTTTTTTCTACCAGATATAGTCCCCAATTTCAGGATATATGTAAAATCGTGAATAGATATCTTCCCCTACTCTATCATGACAAAAAATGTGAATTAGCCCTTAATACTGGCATCAGGTGTGTAGCACGACGCGGTTTACCGTTGGGCAATTCCCCAGCACCCAGTGATGTTTCATCCAGGGATTCTGACAGAGGAGCACGGAATTGGCTTTCGGTACAAGGATTTTTTAGATGTGCGGTACCGCGGTGCGGCCTCTGCCAGTTCACGGTAAATAGTCATGCCATAACTTCATGTAGCACAGGTCGTAATTATACAATAAAGTCTTTTATTAACTGTAACACCACCCATGTTGTATATGTAGCATATTGTAACATATGTAATATCCAATATGTCGGCTCTAGCACACGAAAACTTAAGATCCGACTGGGGGAACACCTAACAGATATAAAATCACATGTTCTCGGTAGATCCAGCAGATCGCTATCAGGTTTATCCAAACACTTTGTAGATTGCCATGCTGGCAACACAAATAGTCTCCGTGTAAGCGCTATTGAAAGGGTTAAACAACCCAGGAGAGGAGGTAATTGGACCTCCCTACTGCGCTAACGAGAAGCCCTGTGGATTCTCTTGTTAGATCCAAGACTCCCAAAAGGTCTGAACTATAAATCAGATTTACTGTACATTTACTAATTTTTTGGTCTGATAATTATCAGTGTTACTTATATCTTTGTGTAAAGTTAATTTTGTTATTTACTTTTTGTCAGGTATTGTGTATATTTTGTAAGCTGATCATGTGATCTATCTGACGAGAGATTTCCCCTCCCCTTGAGGGGCGTTCCCACCTCATTTGCATCACATGCGGCAACATAAAAACTTGTCATTTATGCTTTCACATTGCCATGATTAAGAGATAGAGCCTCGCAACGGGTCGGCGTTTTTTAGCTCACTGTTCACTCTTTTGTTTTGCTTTTTATTGTTTGATGCCGAAATAAAGAACCTTATATTTTAGAAGCTGTGGATACTCTTTTTTTGGATGTTCACTGATTTTACCTGTGTGAGATAGGCTTAAGCGATCGCAAAAAGATCGCAAATCGAGTTTTTTTGTACGATATATCGTTCCATCTAAACGCTGATCGTTATAAAAAAAAATTGTTACTTCGAAATCGTTAATCGTACGATCGGGCCAATTATCGCTCCGTGTAAACTTAGCATAAGGGTCCATTTACACAGAAAGATTATCTGACAGATTATCTGTTGAAGATTTGAAGCCAAAGCCGGGAACAGACTATAAACAGAGATCAGGTCATAAAGGAAAGCCTGAGATTTCTCCTCTTTTCAAATCTTATTCCTGGCTTTGGCAGATAATCTGTCAGATAATCTTTTAGTGTAAATGGACCCTAATGCTGGGGTAGGCCCGATCGTACGATTAACGATTTTGAAGTAACGATTTTTTTTTTTATAACGATCAGCGTTTAGACTGTACGATATATCGTACAGAAAATTAGTTTTACGATTGTTTTGCGATTGCTTAAGCCTATCTCACACATAGGGAAAATCAGTGAACGACTGTTTACACGGAACGATCGGCGATTTTTTTGCGAACGACGATTTAAGAACCTGTTAAAAGATCAAAATGAACGATTTTTCAATCATTTGCCACGCTTACACGTACGATTATCCTTCGAATTCGATCGTTATCGCGAAAATTCGCCCGATAATCGCTCCGTGTAAACCCAGCATTAGGGTCCTTTTACACAGAAAGATTATCTGACAGATTATCTGCCAAAGATTTGAAGCCAAAACCAGGAATGGATTTGAAAAGAGGAGAAATCCAGTCTTTCCTTTATGACCTGATCTCTGTTTATAGTCCATTCCTGTCTTTGGCTTCAAATCTTTGGCAGATAATCTGTCAGATAATCTTTCCGTGTAAAAGGGCCCTAAGACAATGATACTTTACACCAGTTTGATGTATCTCCCCCTGGACCAGGAGACATAGGAGGACCAGGAGTGTGCGGCGGAGCATACAGTGGAACCAGCAGCGGAGCGTGCAGTGGGACATATGGCGGAGTGTGTGGTGGGGCGTGCGGTGAAACGTACGGCAGAGTGTGTGGCGGGTGACATGCCGCAGGTCAGTGCTGGTGTTGATCGTCCACAAGGGGATTAGGTGAGTAGGAGATCAGTGGGGAATCGTGGCCTTACTTTCAGGGGGGAGGGACCTTAGTTTAGGGGGGAGGGCCTTATTTTCGGGGGCATGTCTTACTTTAGGCTAGTTGGTAGGATAGTGGGGGCGTCTTATTTTAGGAGGCGTCCTATTTTCCGGGAAACACGGTATCTTGTAGACATAAACAAGAGTCTAACGCATCTAGGACAAAACATTACAGGGGTACTCTGGAGGAAAAAAAAAAGATTCTGCTGGTGCCAGAAAGTTATAGAGATTTGTCAATTACTTCTATTTAAAATGCCAGTATTCCAGTACTTATCAGCTGCTGTATGTCCTGCAGGATGTTGTGCATTCTCTCCAGTCTGACACAGTGCTCTTTGCTGCCACCTCTGCCCATGTCAGGAACTGTCAAAGTGATAGGATTTCTATAGCGATTTGTCATACTGGAAAAAATACATGCCACTATGTCATACTGGAAAAAATACACACCTTCTTGCAGGACATACAGAAGCTGATAAGTACTGGAAGACTTAATTATTATTATTTTTTTAATAAAAGTAATTTACATATCTACATAACTTTCTGACACTAGTTGATTTAAAAACATATTTTTTTCCTCCGGAGTACCCCTCTTAAAAAACGATTATTAGATAATTTGATTTTTGTGTCTTATGGGATTGATATACCTAAAATGAACGGGTTTCATTTACAATAAGTCACTGTCAATCATGGTGCCCTGTAGGTCAGGTCTTCTAATATATAGACTATTAATAAGCCGTTAAGTCAGTGACTGTGACAATGAAGCCATCTATCAAGCTGATGGATTGAATTGTGCTTCTTGCCAATCATAGTACTAATACTACAGATACTGGTACTAAACCTCAGTGACTAATGGTGCGTTTACACAGACAGATTTATCTGACAGATCTTTGAAGCCAAAGCCAGGAACAGACTATAAACAGAGATCAGGTCATAAAGGAAAGACTGGGATCTATCCTCTTTTCAAATCCATTCCTGGCTTTGGCTTCCAAAATCTGTCAGTTAAATCTCTCTGTGTAAACGCACCCTAATGCTAAGTTTACACGAGGCGATTATTGGCCCGATCGCACGATTAACGATTTCGATTTTTTTGAAAAATAATGATCAGCGTTTAGATGGAACGATATATCGTACAGAAAATTCGCTTTGCGATCGTTTTGCAGTCGCTTAAGCCTATCTCACACATAGGTAAAATCAGTGAACGACTGTTTACACGGAACGATCGGCGATTTTTTTTGCGAACGACGAACAACGATTTAAGAACATGTTAAAAGATCAAAATGAACGATTTTTCGATCGTTCGCCGCGTTTACACGTACGATTATCGTTCGAATTTGATCGTTATCGATAATCGCTCCGTGTAAACGTAGGTTAATGGTGCGTTTACACAGAAAGATTATCTGACAGATTATCTGCCAAAGATTTGAAGCCAAGGCCAGAGATGGATTCGGAAAGAGGAAAAATCTCAGGCTTTCTTTTATGACCTGATCTCTGTTTATAGTCTGTTTCTGGCTTTGGCTTCAAATCTTTGGCAATCTTTGATAATCTGTCAGATAATCTTTCTGTGTAAATGGACCCTTAGTGAATACCATCATGTCTGGTGTAACAAGTGAGTAAGCCTGAAAAGGAGTAATCTCCGGCTCTCCGTCGTCTCGTGTATACAGGCGAGAAAGAGAAGGAAATCCAGTGAATTTGCTGGATCTCTGCAATGGGCGATATGAGAGGTAAATGCTAATTACACCTCGTTCTCTAAGTGCAGCATTATCTCATCCTGTAGTTTCAACAATGGATTTTCCATAAATCTTTGCGTGGCTTAATATGATAAACTGCTCATCCTATCGCAGAACATCGCAGCACTTATTAGCACTTGAGAATTTATTGATTGCCTATATTACTCTTTTATGATGTTTTATAGCCATGTATGTATAACCTAGGCTTCAGGTGGGTCGTAGTTCTGTGCAATCTCTAGGAGTCAAAAATATATCTGGACATCATAGACGCAGAAAATTAAAGGGCTTTCTAGGTAAAACTTCCTCAAAATAGGTCTTCAATTCAAGATTTGTGGGGCATGAATTTACAATGAATCAGAGCAGGAAGCAGACAGCTCCACATATTGTGTAGTGGCCAAACATTGTTACTGCAGCTCAACTCCTATTGAAGTGGAAAAAAAAAGATTTCCAGGAGATTTGTAATTTACTTCGCTTAAAAGGCAAAATCTTCTCTTAAAGTGCTTATCAGCTGCTGTATGTCCTGCAGGAAGTGGAGTATTCTCTCCTGTCTAACACAGTGCTCCCTGCTGCCACCTCTGTCCATGTCAGGAATTGTCTAGACTATAAGCAAATCTCCATAGAAAACCTCTCCTGCTCTGGACAGTTCCTGAAATGGACAGAGGTGGCAGCAGAGAGCCCTGTGTAAGACTGGAGAGAATACTCTACTTCCTGCAGGACATACAGCAGCTGATAAGTATGGGGAGACTTGAGATTTTTAAATAGAAGTAAATCACAAATCTATATAACTTTCTGATATCAATCGATTTAAAAGAAAAAGATTTTTGCTAGAAAACCCCCTTTAACGTTATTTGTTGCAAAGTGTGGTTATTCCTGGTGGGGCATGAGAGGAGGTTGGTATGGAGCGTATATGCAGTCTTGCGTATTTTTTTAATACTTACCTTTGAACGTCACTAACCATTGATACTCCTAATATGATGTCTTTTGTTGGGGCGGGACTCTTTCAGCACTGTAAATATCCCATTGGTAAGACTGAAATATGTTTGTAAAACAAGACTTCTTGATTTGCATATTTGTTTCTTTGTGCAACGATTCTCCCAGAAGCAAAGAAGACGTTTCGTAGATCGGCTCATTTTTTCACGCATATAACCATCCCCACCCAAGACATGTCTGGTTTCTCTCTGTCTCTGAGCTCAGACTGAGAAGAATGTTTGTGTCATCCAACAATGATCAAGAAGCATGTGGCATGCCTAAAAATTATCTTATGCAATAACAAAATTTACGTCTTGACAAGATATCCATGTTGACCTCAAATTGTATATGAAGTTATGGATATCAAAGCCATTAAAGGAGTACTCTTTTTTTTTTTCAAATCAACTGGTTTCAGAAAGTTATATAGATTTGTAATTTACTCCTATTTAAAAATCTTAAGTTTTCCCTTACTTATCAGCTGCTGTATGTCCTACAGGAAGTGGCATATTCTTTCCATTCTGACACAGTGCTCTCTGCTGCCAACTCTGTCCGAGACAGGAACTGTCCAAAGCAGGAAAGGTTTTCTACGGCGATTTGTTACTGCTCTGTACAGTTCCTGTCTGGGACAGAGATGTCGGCAGAGAGCACTGTGTCAGACTGGAAAGAATACACCACTTCCTGCAAGACATTGGGGGACATTTCTGAAGTCCGGCGTTTTTTACACCGGGCTTACAAATCCGGAGCTCAGGGGATTTATGTAGAGGCAAATCCTAAGTGCATGGAGCCCGTCCGTGCGAAAATTTTGAATCCTAGGTTTCAGTATAATTTTTCCGCTGGAGAAATGATAAATGCAGTGCACGCAGAGGCCGCACCCCCTGTAACGCCCCCTCTCCGCCCCACTGGTGAAGGTGGCACAGATGGGGCCGATGCGAAAAAAATATTTGCAAAAATACCCTTTGCGAATATTTTTACACCGATCAGCCTCTTCTGCGCCTAAAAAAGGCATTTTCGCCTTTTCATACATGTCCCCTCATACTGTGGGGCAGCAGCTGATAAAAATTACTGGAGTACCCCTTTAAGCTTTGTGTAGGGGAACAACCTGGGAGGCGGCAGGCCTCTACATAGCGCTGTAAGCACTAAAAAAAAACGTGTACAGTGAATCTGTAATATAAAATAATATCACAGTTGAATAATTTACTGTCAGGAAGGTGCTGCATACTTTGATCTCTATGAATTGCATGCAAGCAGATTCACCCTTAGTATTGAGAACACATATACAGCTATGGACGGATATATGGTCAAGGATCCAGTCGTTTGATGCTTTAATACTTTTATGTAAAGAGGAAAAGTATTATAGGAGTGATACCTTTATTGGCTAACCCTTACTATGATGCCTGGATACTTTTGGAGCACATTCATCAGATGAGCTTGTTAATATGTCTGATGAAGGTGCGTTTGAGCTCTTTGAGCTTGCAAATATAATTTTTTCTGGTTA